>NW_028173487.1:108888-162316 GCF_963971535.1 Notolepis coatsorum
CTCTATATCTGTCTCTCTGTCTCTCTGTCTCTCTCTATCTCTCTGTGTCTCTATATCTCTGTGTCTCTCTCTTTCTCATGATATCTATCTCTACCTCTCTACCTCTCTATCTATCTATCTATCTATCTATCTATCTATCTATCTATCTATCTATCTATCTATCTATCTATCTATATATCTATCTATCTATCTATCTATCTAGCTATCTATCTATCTATCTATCTATCTATCTATCTATCTATCTATCTATCTATCTATCTATCTATCTATCTATCTATCTATCTATTAGGGGTGTAACGGTACACAAAACCACGGTTTGGTACGTACCTCAGTTTTGAAGTCACGGTTCGGTACGGGGTTTTCGGTACAGTGGGGGAAAGTTTGGCTTTCCATGTTCCACTCAGGGGTGATGTAGTGTGCAGTTACTAATTGTACTTGTAGGGCTGTCAACGAATATTCTATATTGAAATTAATAATCGACTTGTTAATAAAAAAATATTTATATTAGATTGTGAAGAAAAAAAATTCAAAACTTTATATTTAATAAATAAATAATGTATTATTATTACTTTATTATTATGTACATCTTACTGATGTAAAGCACTTTGAAATGCAATCCCCTGTATGAAAGGTGCTATACAAATAGTTATTATTATTTATTTAGAACAACATATATATATAGTCACACACATATCTTTAAATAAATATTATGTTTATTTAAAAAAATATGTTTAACAAATTAACTAAAAAAGGTACACATCTATATATTTAAATACAAAATAAATAAAGGTATTGTATTTTACAAAATAACAAGTATAAAACAAGGGTAAACAAACCACTCTAGCAGCAATGAACTATTCTGCTGATAAAAAAATAGTCAAATACACATCTATATATTTAAATAACAAATAAATGAAAGTATTTTACAACTGATTAAACAAACAAACAATCTAGCAGCAATGAACTACTCTGCTGCTGATTGAGTATTCTAGCAGTTATTTTCGTTCCACCCCCGCTTTGGAGAAGACACGCTCGGTGGTGTGTTTGGTCTTACATAACAGCCTGTGGCTTGTTTGCCGACGTCACATAATAATAATAATAATAATAATAATAATAATAATAATAATAATAATAATAATAATAATAATAATAATAATAATAATAATAATAATAATAATAATAATAATAATAATAATAATAATAATAATAATAATAATAATAATAATAATAATAATAATAATAATAATAATAATAATAGATTGGATTTGTAATGCACTTTTTGTTCGCTGGGATCCCAAAGTCCGCTACTCTTGTCTACTCTTAGCCTACGGAGCTAACCTTATGTCCGACGATTAGCTAACGTTAGCTTAACGTTAAATAAGTTACAAATATGTGAAACTATATGGAAGGAGTAAGCCGACCACTAAAAAGAAAACCCACCGCGGCAGCACGAGCACATAATAAAATAAAGTTTCGAAAGGAGTGGAAGTTTGGAGATAGTAGCAGAGAGTTTGATTGATTGATTGAAAAGTGTATTAACAGATTGCAGAATGGGTACAGTACAGTACATCTCAATACATACAATTGTTAAGGGGATGCAGACCAGAGAAAGACTTTCATCTTGTTTACACCAGGGTCCCCCATTTTCAATTCATCATAACATATATGACATACATGACATACAGATAGACAGTACTGCTACATCTATACATTTATGACATATCAGATTTGCAAATACAGTACTGTTTGTGATACAAAAGTGTCCAGAAAAGGAGTGTATATACATTTGGCGTAGAAACTGTACATTGGAGGAGGTTGGTGGGGTGGGGTTGGGTGAGGGCTGTACATTGGAGGTGGGGGGGGGGGGGGGGGTTGGGTAGGGGACACACACACATTTTACACTGTACATTGGAATATTGACAAAGCCTTACTTGGTCATTTACTGTACAACTAGGTTAGGACATTTGTAGGGGCCAGTTTCGAATTGCAGTCTCACGTAGGTGTTTTTTGAGAGTGTTTTTGAAGGTGGGTAGAGCAAGAGCAGAGGTGGAAAACTGAGCTACACTTTCTAACAACCTGCCCACTGTACCAAGATATCAGAGACATAACAACCTGCCCACTGTACCAAGATATCAGAGACAAATATACTACCCATGAATTGCAAACACCCAAAGAGAGTTTGAAAACATGTATTGTGCCATTGACATTAACGTGTCATCGGACTTTTTTTTTTCTTTCTCATAACCGAAAGTAGGCACCGTTGGATCTCACGTGAATCGATACTCGGTAGTACCGACGTGTTTCGGTAGGTACCTTTAAAAGTACCGAATTCGGAACCCATCCCTAGTGGATAATGAATAGAAATATTGAAAAAAAGGAAAAACGACCCAGAAACGTGTTACCACGTTTTTGGCACTCAACGGTCAGGGGCCCAGAAACGTGTTAACACGTGATTGGCACTCAAAGTGTTAAAACAGAAAATACCATCAAACTACTACAGTATGATACTTTGGTAAAAGAAGAGCCAGAGCTTCACAATGACATACACAATGGGCACAAATACGTTCTAGCAAAATGTCATTCCACTGCGACTCCTACTGGTCGGTCGGGGCGCCTGTTCAGCAGGGAGGGGATCTGGGGAAAATAGCGTGAACCTCCGCACGCGCTACGTTACATTCCCCCACTGAAACTCCTCGCTGTCAGGTGAAAAGAAGCGGCTGGCGACTCCACATGACAGGGAAGGAGAATATAACTTAAGAGGGAGAGGGAATCTTAAACAACCAATGGTACACACTACGCTGAAAAGCATGTGCATAGTGCATATTTTTTATTTTTTATTTTTTTTAATATAAGTAAAAGTATATTCTATATTGTAATATACTAAATTATGTTATATCTAGTACAATTAATGGAAGAACAAATACAAATGTAAGGGGGTAGGGATCAATAAGCTTAGCTTCCCTCTACTCCTTTTTTGGACATGTCTGCTAACCAAACACATTGCTCTTGACCTTTTGTTTATAATTCATTTTTTTATTTTATTTTTTTTATGTTTTTTTAATTTGTTGTTATGATTGTTTGGTTTGACGGAACAAGATACCGTGATTTGTTTGGAGGAATATGGAGAAGTACATGTTCAAAAATAAACTTTTCATTCATTCACATGTATCGGAGGAGGCATGTGGTAGTTCTACATCCTCCCCAGGCCGACAGTGGGGCAATGCGTGCAAAGACCAGGGCCCTCATTCATCAACGTGTCTTACGCACAGATATGTGCTTAACCTGTGCGTACGATCATTTCTAAGCAAAGAGTGGGATTCATCAATTTCAACTTGAACTTGACTTAGTGCTTATATTTACGCACAGCTCGGAGCACACTTAGCTGACGCCCAGTGGTAGAATATATTATTACAACAAGGAAATGAGCTTCTGTGCATTAGTTTCAACACTGGCATGTTCTGTATGAACCGTAATTCATTATAGTTCATTGTAAAATAGCAACAGTAGTGTAATTATGGTCAAAACCCTATAAATAGCATTTGGAATAATAGATCTTTCTCTCAGAATGAATGCAGCATGGTTTATATAGCGTTATCGGAATTAACTCCGCGTAGCTCAACTCGTTATTATTTTGCGCACAGACCGCAGAAACACGGGAACGTTTTGATTATATTTAAAAGGCTTTACATTAAACGAAACAAGTGGAATTTCGAAGCTGTAAGCAGAATACAAGTCATATGAACACCCACGATATAGTGTTCTTCCCCCTTTTTACTGTATAAGAAAGAATAAAAAAACGCATCAATGACACCAGGGTGTATGTGTATTACAAAACCCTTGCAATAATGTGTCTTAAATGAATGAAAAGCATACATGCTCTGGACACAGCATATTGTGTGGGTGATATGACTTGTATTATGCTTACAGGATTCCACGTATTTAGTTTTACAATGTCAAAGCCTTTTAATGTAAATCAAAACGTTCCCGTATTTCTGCAATCTATGTGCAAAATAATAACGAGTTGAGTTCTAACAAAGAACATATTACATGCTGGTATGCTGATAGAGTAAACTATTATATGAATATGATATGATATAAGGCAGTGGTTCTCAAACTTTTTACACCAAGTACCACCTGAGAACGTAGCTGGCTCTCCAAGTACCACCATATGACCGGCGTTAAAATACAGTCTATTCAGCTATGCGCAGTTCACGCAGGAGGCAAATGTATTCCTAATACCATTATGTATTGTTAACTTTTGTCAGACACAGCCACAATGTACAAAGGGATAGCACTAGAACTAGCAAACGCTTCCACACAACTCATACAATGCAAGGGGCATTGAGAACATAATAACTAACATTCTCACATAGCAAGTGAGAGAATTAAGAACAACTGTATTTCAGCAAATGTACTTAATTCTCTCTCTATCTCTCTCTCTCTCTCTCTCTCTCTCTCTCTCTCTCTCTCTCTCTCTCTCTCTCTCTCTTCACACAGCAAGCGATTGTCCATCATTCTCTCTCTCACTCACACACACACACATACACACACACACACACACACACACACACACACACACACACACACACACACACACACACACACACACACACACACACACACACACACACACACACACACACACACACACACACACACACACACACACACACACACAATTATTTTGTTACAAAAACTTAATTTCCTGCATTCTGGTGCAGGAATTTTTGAAATGTTACCCTTTAAATGCCAGTGTTTGTGATGGGCATCACAAATTATTGTAAAAAATAAAATAAAACACATATTTAATACATTTTTTAATGTTTACCCTTTAAATGCCAGTTTGTGTGATGGCATCACAAATTATTGTTAAAAAAAACACACAAAAAGTAAAATATTTTCAATATATCAAATGCAAAGTACATTTTTCTGGGGGGGATTGTTACAGGCTAGGCATGTGTCAATGATTAGCAGCAACACAGATTTTGATGGATTTTTTGTAATGTCAGATTTTTTATCTGACATTACAAAAAATCTAAAAATAAATGGTTATGATCAGGGCTGAAGTTGAATTAAAGATTTATGACTGTTTAGACTGCATTACTCTCTGTCACAGTGATCTCCTGGTTGTTCCCCACTTAGGTTATCTAAATATCGCGCCACTGCAACCAGAAACACTGGCCTGGCCTGCTTCTAAGTTCAGTGGCCTGGCTGCAAATTTTTTTTTTACTGGATGTTTACTGTTAATGCCTGTGTGTCTAATTTGATGTTATGTTTAAAAAATAATAATAAAAAAAATAGTAAAAAAAAAAAAAAAAAAATGTTTTCAAGTACCACCAGCAGTACCACCAAGTACCACTAGTGGTACGCGTACCACAGTTTGAGAACCACTGATATAAGGTATACACTGGTCCGTCGCATACACTGGTATGCGCAAGTTACTGTTGCATAATGTAGGCTATGGCTGCTATTATATGTAATCCATATAGGCTACCTAATAGTATATGATTTTTAGAGGCATCTATTTTGTTGTCGGTAATACCGACAACAAAATAGATGCCTCTAAAAATCATATAGCCAATCGAACACAACTAATAAAGGCATTCATATTACAGCACGGTTATAATGACACACAACCAACGCCAAACAGTGGTCAACGAACGGTCTTTATTAGTATTTTGAGCTGTCCAGGCAGAATTGCAGCAATGGTCTTAGGGAGCCGTTGATATCTGACATCACCGTTTACAAGTCCGCCTTTTATTTATCCCATAACACGCGTTGTGTCTTCTTGGTTCGACAGCAGTGAACAATCTCCGTGAAGTTTCTCAGAGTTCCGCTCGGGTCAGTCCATTATTTCACATCCCATGGGGGGTGTTTCCTCACTTTCATGACCATATATGGATAATCATGCACGAGCATTGACGGTAGAACAAAGTGGTATTCATCAACACGGAGGAGCATAGGACCTGTGTACGCACGGTTGATGAATCCCGATTTTTCTGTGCGTGCACTGATTCTACACTTACGTGTGGAAATAGAACATATTCTACGTCCACGTTGATGAATGAGGGCCCAGGAAGGGAATTGGCATAACGACTAAATTTGGATGGGTGAAAGATACAGAAAGCCCAAAAAGAAATAGAATAGATTTTTTTATAAAAACTTCATTCCGGGCAATGGGATATAGACACTACCCTTTCAGGTGTACGTTGTACCAAAATCATCTGCCTCCGGTACCATTTCTGGTAGAATTCCGTTGTCAAGCGAACAGCTTGGGCCCAGAGTCCTGTCTGCTATCGTATTAGCAAACACTCATCAATGATAACACTCTGGACTTAGTGATAAGGACAAGGGTGAACATTGATAAGGTCTCAGTAATCGAATTACCTATATCTGACCATCTGTGTGTTTTTTGATGCGATTATTTTTTCTACGATTATCACAGAGAATGCTGGAAACTCTAGAATATTATTCTCCGCCATCGACCAGCTACTCGACACTGCCACCACCCCTCCGCAGGCCTCTGCATCAAAATGTGAAGAACTCTTCAATAAAATAATAGCATTGCTTCTGATACGATCACAGATAACATCTGCAAACCCTGTGAGAAAGATTAAAATTCACTTGCATTACATCAACTGAACTCCTCCACTTCCTGTATTGACCTTATACCTACAGCATTGTTTAAGCGGATATTTGACAGTGTCTCAAGTCATGTCCTAAAGAATATAAATACACCTCTTATTTTTTTTTATTTCTCTTTCTCCAATTTTTCTGTTTTTCTCCCCGTCCCAATTTAGTCACCGTGCCAATTCCCCCCCCTCCCCTACCTGGCTGCTGTATGCATGTTCTCCTACGAGTCGGTACAAGGGCGTCCCGAAGCCGACCGCACGCTTCCTCCGATACGTGCGGCGACTGCCAGTGACGTCTTTTCACTTGGCAGCGAGGACTCTCATTGGTGAAGTGTAACGCGTGGGAGGGCACGCTATCTCCACCAAGTCCTGCCCCCGCTGAGCAAGCACCGAGATTTGACCTGTAGGCGTCGCTGTCCACAACGGCAGATTCCCACCCACCAGCTTCCCACCGCCTAATTCTGCCAATTGCATTAGTATGAACGACCAGCCAAGCTGGTAGCAACGCCGAGAGCTGGGCTCGAACCCAAATACACCTCTTCTAACAGGCATCTTCCCGGATGCATTCAAAACAGCTATTGTAAAACCCTTACTAAATAAACCCAAACTAGACAGCAATGCAAAACCAGCTATATCATCACCAGCTTCCATTCATTAGTAAGATACTTGAAAACATAGTCTAAGTCCAAATAAACAATTTTCTTAAAGAAAACAGCAACCTGGAGGAAGTAAAATTCTGATGCAAATAAGGTAAAATTTAAAAGCACAGTGCTCAACACAATTGACAATAATATCCTAATTAACACTAGAACAGCCATGGAGAAAATGTCACTGATTCCCGCCGGAAGGGGTCAGATGACCCCGACAGCTTATATGAGAAATATGAGAAAAATAAACAGTGTAAACTATATAATTACCTCTTAATATAAAATATGAGGTTTACCACAGGTTTGGGTGACCTATTAAAAAATAAAAAAATAAATAATAATAATAATAATAAATTAAAATTAGTGCTGTCAGGCGATTAAAAAAATTAATCTAATTAATTACAGGATTTGTAATTAATTAATCTAATTAATCGCATTTTAATCGCATAACCATTTTATGCCTGATATTCTATATTATATAATCATATTTCAAATTGCATGTGTCCGGATGGCAGAATTCAGTACTGTATCTACAAAACCTTCTGTTTAATCATCTTCCATCTATTAATTTGCTTAGATTTTTCAGGTCTGGTCAATTTGAGCATGGTGTTATTCACAGTCAAAGATACAAAAAAATGTATTGATATTCTCATTTGGTTCATTACAATTTACTCAAAATAAAATTTTCATTCAATCAATCACCGCGCAGATTGATTGATTGAATGAAAATGTTATTAACAGATTGCAGAATGGGTACAATACAGTACGGCACAAAATTGTTAAGGGGATGCAGACCAGGGAATCCATTCTTTGTGGATCTAGCCCACAGTATTTCTGACACTGGGAATACATTCCCTGAGATAGATCTCCCTAGAATCAGATACCAAGAACATGCAAATGGACCATATTAAAAAATAAAAAAAGTCTGTAAATGTGTATTCTACATTATTATGGAATGAATGAGATACAAAAAAAAAATTATATAAAAGAAAAAAAAAAAAAAAACTTTTTTTTTTGTAATTAATTTTGAGTTAATTTTCATAACGCGATAATTTGCTGTGTAATTAATTAATCTAATTAACGCGATAAACTGACAGCCCTAATTAAAATATATTAAATATATAAAAAAAAGATTGATGGAAGAGCCACACATTGACGGGCAAAGAGCCACATGCAGCTCGCGAGCCACGGGTTGGCCACCCCTGCGCTAGACGCTCGCAAAGTGCTGTGACTTTCCACATAGCCTATATATTCCAGATAAAACGGGTACTTTTACGAAAAGTCACCAAGTGACGAAGATACATTTATTGAAAATGCCTAGGGGTAATTTGACCCCTTGTCGGCTGTGCTAGTGTTAATCATCTGGAAAACGTAGTTGGTCTATCTGACTGTGTATTAAACTGGTTCAGAACATATATAAAAGAGAGAAAGTATTATGTCAGGCTTGGAGATCATGTTTCTGAGAAACATGACACCTACTTCGGAGTCCCATGGGAGCTGCCTCGGTCCACAATTATTATAGATACATGCTGCCACGTGGGGACATCATTAGAGAACACAATGTATGTTTCTATAGCTATGCGGATGACACGCAATTGTACATCTCTGCTGAACCAAATGATGCTACAGCTATTACAGTAACTCCATTTATGGATTTAAACAAGGACAAAACTGAAATCCTACTAGTTGGCCCTATGACAAAAAAAGAATGCTACTGAAAAATATGGGGAAACTCCTTGGATTAAAGTATTGGTGTTATCATGGACTCAAATGTAAGCTTGAAATCGAATCCCACATTAACAAGGTGACAAATCATGATTATTCCATGCACTTTTTCTAAATTTCTAAATCAATCATCATTTATAAGGCTGATACAACTGATTTATTTCAAGCCGACTTGACTACTGTAATGCACTCCTTACTGACCTCCCAAAAAGAAGAAAATAATATGGAGAGACTTCAGCTCATTCAAAACTATGTAGCTTTAGTAGGTTATATAACTACAGTGGAACCAAGAGGAGAGACCACATCAGTCCAGTGTTAGCTACTCTGCAGCTAGGCTATTGACTAGAACCAAGAGGAAAGAGCACATCAGTCCAGTGTTAGCTACTCTGCAGCTAGGCTATTAACTAGAACCAAGAGGAAAGAGCACATCAGTCCTGCAGCTAGAGGCTATTAACTAGAACCAAGAGGAAAGAGCACATCAGTCCAGTGTTAGCTACTCTGCAGCTAGGCTATTGACTAGAACCAAGAGGAAAGAGCACATCAGTCCTGCAGCTAGAGGCTATTAACTAGAACCAAGAGGAAAGAGCACATCAGTCCAGTGTTAGCTACTCTGCAGCTAGGCTATTGACTAGAACCAAGAGGAGAGACCGCATCAGTCCACTGTTAGCTACTCTGCAGCTAGGCTATTGACTAGAACCAAGAGGAAAGAGCACATCAGTCCAGTGTTAGCTACTCTGCAGCTAGGCTATTAACTAGAACCAAGAGGAAAGAGCACATCAGTCCAGTGGTAGCTACTCTGTATCAAGGCTATTAACTAGAACCAAGGGGATCATCCCTATGTTCCCCGGGTCCTATGTTCCCCGGGTTCTATGTTCCCCGCTTTGATTGATTAATAGATTGAACATTTTATAAATTTTTATTATTTTATTAATTATTAATGTCCGCTTTGTTTCGAACGGTTAAGCTTAGGCCCTTGTTCGAACTGGTTAAGGTTAGAGTTTGCAATCAGGGCTGGTGGTCTAAAATTTTCAATCTATCAATCAATCAAAGCAGGGAACATAGAACCCGGGGAACATAGGACCCGGGGAACATAGACATGCTCCCGAACCAAGAGGAAAGAGCACATCAGTCCAGTGTTAGCTACTCTGTATCAAGGCTATTAACTAGAACCAAGAGGAGATACCACATCAGTCCAGTGTTAGCTACTCTGCAGCTAGGCTATTAACTAGAACCAAAAGGAAAGACCACATCAGTCCAATGTTAGCTACTCTGCAGCTAGGCTATTAACTAGAACCGAGAGGACAGACCACATCAGTCCAGTGTTAGCTACTCTGTATCAAGGCTATTAACTAGAACCAAGAGGAGAGACCACATCAGTCCAGTGTTAGCTACTCTGCAGCTAGGCTATACACTAGAACCAAGAGGAGAGACACATCAGTCCAGTGTTTACTTTGCACTGGCTTCCAGTAACATTCAGAATTGATTTGAAGGTCCTCATATACAAAAGCACTAAATGGAACAGGTCCAAGGAGCTACATTGCCAATTATATTGTCAACTATGTGCCCCCCAAGAACATTACAATAATCTGCTACTGGTTTATTGAAGATGTCCCGCAACAGCCAAAAGAAAATCGGGGAAGCAACCATTGCTAATTACGCACCAAAGCTATGGGAAACTTTACCTATGGACATTAGGGAGGCAAGCTCACTAAACATGATCTCTTCACCTTAGCCTTTTAATACAAAGTATTGTATGTATACATTGTACATTGTATTGTAAATTAGAGCTAGTGTATTGTTTTTTATGCTGCTATTTGAATGCACCCTGCCACTCTGCACACACTACATCCACACTGTGATTATTGTATTGTAAATTAGGGCTATTTTATTGTTGTATCAAGCAGGACGAAATACTGTCAGGTTTAAACTGTGTGGGTATAAAGCAGAAATAAAAAAACGATCAGGTTCTAAATGGTATGACCATCTAACGAGAAGAAAGACTCCGGTTCTAAACTGTATGAGACAATAATTTGTATTGTTATTACCTGCATTGCTTTCACCCGTTTTGTTATTCTCCGCATCTGACTATTTTATGCTCATTTTACGTCTATTTTACTGCTGTGAAGCACTTTGGGCTGCAATGCCTGTATGCAAGGTGCTATACAACTAAAATGTATTATTATTATTATTATCATTATTAGTAGTAGTATTACAGTAGCTGAGAAACATGGGCCCATTGAGAATGTTTTCATTGTCATGTTTGAAAAGGCTTCAGTGGCGAGCAGCCTGATATTGTCATTGCACTGAAAGGGATCCGGCTGAATCAAATGTCGGCACGGCCTTCTGCTGTTGTTGTTAATGTCGAGATGACTCATTGAGTATTGAAGTGATGTTTCACAGAAGAACACACAATGGCGGACATTGCCACTGCTAATATGTGTTATTATGCCATTGAACTGGCAGATTGCAGGGGAAAGTATTAGGCCTGTCAATATTAGAGCTTACATTTTTTCTGATTCATTTGGAAACCTTAACGCACAAAAAGACATGTAGGCCTACGTCTTTTTTTACCCTGACCACCTCCCATCAATTACATAAAATAGTATTTAATTTTATTATTATAATTTGTATATTGGAGTTTTCAAGGACAATGTCAATCGAACATCCACAAGTCAGAAGTACAAAAACAAACAGCCGATGCAGCTGCCTGCATGGAGCAAGCAGGACCTCAGACGAGGAGTAAACCTGTTGAACATGATCAAACAAGTCCAACCCATCAACAGCTGTGCAGCCACAGCAACAGATATCCAAAGCACATAAGCAAGTGAAACCTAATGAGCCAACGAGGCTGTAGAGCTTTAGAATATCTAAATAATAAGTCTTCCATGTTGGAAGAAGGTTAACAGGGGGGTCAAACCATATAGTTTGAAGATGGTTTTCTTGACTGCAGTCATAGCACATGTGAAGAATTCGGTCTTAATAAATATACATTTATATATACTGCATGTATATATATCCCTATCTGTCTGAATATACCTGCATATAATTATTCTATATACCTGTGTACCTGCAGATAACCCATATAACTCTGTATGATAGCATGTACAATAATGATGTACTGTATATATATATATATATATATATATATATATATATATGTATTTATTCTTATCGTAAATATATCTATCCACATATGTCTGTACATACCTGCATATAATATGTTTTACATTATATGTAGATACTATATCTATATCTGCACATATATCCCTTACCTACTCTTAATAGTTACACTTCTGGCCAGTGTGACTACTACCATAGTGTCTTTATACCTGTATCACTGTACATTGTATATTACTATTGCACTGTACTGTTAAATTTGCACTCTTGTAACGTTTAGGGTTTGCTCTCCTCAGGGAGCAAACCTCTAGCATTACCTGGTGGGTAATTTACCTGTCTACCTGTCCTAATTACACTAATTTGTACCTGGTGTGACTCGTTAAATGTCTCTTTATATTATCTTCTGTGTCACACAAACACCGTCAGTCGATCACTGAAACTGTCCGTGAGTATACCTACCTGTTTAGTCTTATCGCTCCTTGCCACGGAGGATAAGTTTGTTTGCGATGTTTTGAATCGCCGTGCCACTTTGATTGCCGATTGAATTTCGCTTTACAGGATTAGTCTTATCCTATATGCAGCACTGTCGTTTGACGGAGTTACTATTTAGTGTGTTTTGGAGACCTTGCTTTCTCCCCTTTGTTTTTCCCAATTATTGTGATGAATACCTATGTATTGTGAAATAGATTCAGCGTGTTTTGGAGACGGAGATTTCTCCCCTTTTGTTTTTCACCATTGTGTGTGTGTTCATTCAGCTACTCTAATTAAAGCCGTAGTGCTTTATTCGAAAATCAACATCTGTTTCTCGTCGTTTCTGTTCTGCACTGCACATGGGTCCGACACACCTACCAAACCGTAAACACACTCTGGTTGGCTGCCAAACGTATTTGTGTTGCACTGTACTTGTGCTCTATAATGACCATACATTGTAATATAATCTACTCTGAATATTGTAAGAGTTGAAAATAGTTCAAATGATTAGAAAATGTATTTTCTATAGCATTCACAGATTAATCTTTATTTAATTCTGAACTATATAATGTATTTGATATCAGACATTGACATTTGATTATTCTAGCATGTTTGCTCTACTAACTATCTGTTAGTAATGCCTGGGAGGCGTCTGTGCTGGGGGTGCGAGGTAGACAGGAGTTAAAGCAGGGACCAGTGTTTGCTGTGATGATCTGTATCTTTGTAAAAGTAAAACTTTATTTGTATAGCGCCCTTCTCAGCACGAGTTCACAGAATTTTAAATCATCAGTAAAAAAATACAAGAAATAAAACATGTGAAGAGAAGAAAAAACATTAAAATGAGCTAAAACAACCGGAATAAAAATGTATAAAAAGGACATAAACAGAAAGAAACAGCTATGGGTGTTTAAAAAGCCTGTCTGTAGAAGTATATTTTTAGCTGCCTTTTAAAAATGAGCTCTGAGGGGGCGGTTTTCAGGTTTGCGCGGAGGGCGTTCCAGAGCCTTGGGGCAGCCGCTGCAGAAGCTCGGGAATCTTTGGCAACATCACTAAAGCTATGAGAACGAATCCAGCAATTTCCTTGATGGTTATTCCTGCAGTACAATTCACGCCCACGACTAGTGCAGGGGTTCCCAAACTTTCCAGGCCGCGACCCCCAAATAACGGTGTCAGAGAGCCGTTACCCCCACTATTATAGGAGGTAAAAAAAAAATTAAATAAGAAACAAATAACAATAATTTTTTTTTTTTTTTTTTTTATAAATGGAAATGTATGGTTGAAACATGCAAACATTCAAACGCACACACACTAATAAGCATTGGAGGCTTTTAACCAGGGCCGGACTGGGGAAATCATTCAGACCAGGAAATATAGTGCAAAATATAGCCCCAGTCAGGCCACTTTTTAAGCAGGGGGTCTGGGGGTCCCCCACCAGGAATTTTGTTGTTACAAAGACTTAATTTCCTGCATTCTGGTGCAGGAATTTTTTAATTTGTACCCTTTAAATGCCAGTGTTTGTTGATGGCATCACAAATTATTGTTATATCAAATGCAAAGTAGATTTGTCTGGGGGGGATTATTACAGGCTAGCATGTGTCAATGATTAGCAGTTTTTTGTAAGGGTCCCGCCTCCACCAATCACATGCAGCTCCCTTTGTGTGTGTGTGTGAGAGCAAGAGAGAGAGAGAGATAGTTCTCCAACTTGTGTGAGTTGCAGTGATTCTCCTGGTTGTTCCCCACCTAGGTTATCTAACTATTGCGCTGGTGCAACTAGAAACACTGGCCTGGCCTGCTTCTAAGTTCAGTGGCCTGACTGCATTTTTTTTCAATCATCTGGCGACCCCCCCCCCCCCCCCCCCCCCCCCCCCCCCCCCACCCCCCCCACGGCGGCTCCGACTTTGGGAACCCCTGGACTATTGCACTATGTTCAGTTGTTCAACATGGATGTGTTGCAGAGGAATTAATCTGGAAGCGACAAAGAGGAGTAAAATAAACCCTGTGTGGGTCAATCTGAAGTGTGTTTACGTTCCTGCTCATTCTGACATGCATACTAGTGGGAGAATAGTGCGTGACCAGACGTACCCTGCATGTTTTAATTCAGTATACAGCATTTCTGAGCGGACTGGATTACAGTTTTTCTCAATTGCTTTGGTGCATTTCTCTGATCAGAATTAAAGTTCTCATAACTGTTAGTGCATTTCTCAAAACAATTAGTACAAACTGCAAAACCTAGGTGATAACCTGCAGAAGCGTGTCACTTGCTCAAAATGGATAATTCATTCCTCAAAAGCAAGTATTCATGTCAATGAAAGTGTCACTGTCATCAAAATAAAAAGTCCTGACACCATTGTTTATGAACAAGATAGTCAAATGGCTTTGCCATGTTTTCGTTATGACAGTTCACTCTGTAAGTGTTTTCCAATGCAAAAAAGTCAGATCTTGGTGACACTTTCTGAAAATGCTCAAGACAGCACTATACACTATTTGCACAGCCATTTGAAATCTACAGTTACACATTGCTGTATTTAGTGAGGTAAATGAGTACAAGACACGTATGTTTCACATTTTTACTGCATATGCTCTTTGCAATTTTAATTTGTTCACAGCATTGTGCAAAAGAAAAATACAAACTAATTTACAACAAACATAAGAAACACCCTTTGGCCTTTGGGTAGAGCTGTGCACAACTGTAAACAATATTGCAGTACATATTGGAACTGAATTGGAACATACAACATACACAGTACTGTAAATCATTCATTCACATCCAGACGTTCCTGTCTGTCTGGCTATTGGATTCAGGAATGGGGAGTAGGGAGGGAGATATTCCACCAGCATCCTTTCATGTGCTGCAAACCACTGTGTGACAATAATTGCGTGGTGAAAACGCACATTATCCCATACAACAACGTACTTGGTCAGATGGTCGCCATTTAGACCCCTCTCATTCTCAGGGACTATGTCCCTGTAAAGAGTGTCTAAAAAAGTCAGCAGATGTTGTGTGTTGTATGGACCAATGCGGGGCATATGGGTGAGGACGCCGTTTTCTGAGATGGCTGCACACATTGTAATATTCCCTCCTCGTTGGCCTGGGACATCAGTGGTTGCTCTCTGTCCAATGCGATTCCTTCCACGCCTTCTACCTTTTGCCAGATTGAAACCCGCCTCATCAACATATATGAATGTGTGCAGCGATTCCCTGGCATCCAGCTCCATTCAGGGGAAAAATTATAAAGAAATGTATAAAATTTGCTTGACAGATTTTGACAACTAGTTCAACATATTTGTATGTAATGACTCAAGCAATGAAATGAGGACTATTAGTTTTATAGGGAATGACTATTCAGCAGTCATAAGTATAGTTCATTTTGACTGACATGACCTAAGCAAATGATAATGTTATAAAACAGCAGAGAATTGTATGAAAGCAATTGATGCATGTCCAAAAGCATTTGCAATTTGTTCGGAGGAATGAGAAACTACTATGATGTGCACAAATTACAAAATGTTGTGGAGGTTGAACTAACAGTTATGAGAACTTTAATTCTGATCAGAGAAATGCACCAAAGCAATTGAGAAAAACTGTAAACTGAGTTGTATAAGTTATGATAAATGATCTTTCCCAGCGAAGCAACATGTATTATGTAAGTACATTGAGCTACGCAATCCTTTGCTAATTATGCTCACATTAGGTAGCATAGAGATTGAGTGAGAGAGAGTCTGTCTAGTTATCATCAGACATGAGAGAATACATTTATTCACAAAATGGATCACCATTGAATGTTACTGAAGTACTTATGATTACTTTCAATTCAGAAAAAGTCATGCATCACGTTATGATCGCAGCCCTTACCATTGTGTTAACGTGAGCCTATTGTGTAATTAATGTGTTAAAAAAATGGATATATATATATATATATTAAGGCTGTCAAAGTTAACGCGTTATTAACACGCTAATGCACAATTATTTTAACGCTACTGAGATGAGGAAGGGGCAAGAGAGAAAGAGAGCTGGGAGAGTGTGTGTGAGAGTGATAGAGAAAGAGAGAGAGAGGGAGAGGGATAGAGAGAGAGAAAGAGGGGGGGGGGGGGCGGGGTGTGAGTCCTCAGCCCTTGTGTGGGTGGATGTAACAAGTTCCTAACATTTTATTTCCCGTATTATTTCATGCACATTGCACACTTTATTCATTGTTTTAAATTATTATTTTATTTTAAGTTATTTTGTGCATCACTCTGTTTTGAATTTGATGCAAATTTGCAATGCATGAGGGTCATCCGTTTGTGTTAAATGGCTGCATAAAGCAAGCATTTGTTGACTCTCATGTTGATAAGAGTATTAAAAAAAATGTATCTACTTTTTCTCCTCATTTTCAATTTTTCTCCCATCCCAATTTCGTATTATCCAATTATACCCTCCCCTGTCTCGAACGTTGTTAGACCATGCCTCCCACTGGTCGGCTGCAATGTGGACCAAGCCTTGCATCACGTGTCCCCTCCGGTACACAAGGAGGCAGCTGTCGCATCTTTTCACCTGTACAGCGCGATCTCTCAGCGGCGAGGAGTAACGCATGGGAGGCTCACGCTGCCCCTGTTGCTTCCTGATTCTGCTGTACAGGCGCACCAACCAACCTGTAGGAGTCGCTGTCCACAACGTCCGATCCCCACCCACCGGCTTTCCCACCCCCTAATACTGCCAATTGTATTGTATTAGTATGAACGACCAGCCAAGCCGGAAGCAACGGCGAGAGCTGGGCTCGAACCCAGCATCTCCTGCGTTAGTGGCGAGCGCCTTGCCCACTGCGCCACTTAGCCGACCTAGAGTATTAAAACTTGAAAAAGATCCGTTTAAGGTACATTTAGAACAGATACAAAATATGCGATTAGTTTGCGATTAATCACGATTAACTATGGACAATCATGTGATTAATCAGATTAAATAATTTAATAGATTGACAGCCTTAATATATATAGATTATATAATATATAATCAATTGACAGCCCAATAAATTATATACAGTAATAGACACACAGACAATGTCAGGAGAGTGATATTTCTGGTCTTATTGTCACTCATTCAGTGTCTGATAAACAGAATATACAGACTGGTCCAACCGCGCATATTTGTCTCCATAGTTCTTAGGTGAAATAATCACCTTTTTCATAAAAATATTTTTTAACAAAGCTGTCTGTAACAGCAGTGACACCCGCAAAGTTGATAATCATAATGAAATGAAAAACAATTATGCCACCAAGATGTTATTTTCATTCAAATTGGTATTCTATGTGCTGAAAAGGAGGTGAAACTGATTAGCCTCTTAGTTAATTTTAGCCATCTGTTTCTCCCTTACTTTATGTTATTTCAGTTTTTCCTTGGTTTGGTCTTAAATACAGAGAAGGTGTCTCGTTGTGGAAAACATAATTTGCATGTCAATAGGAAATTAAGTCAGACAGAGAAAACAGAATATAATTGATCTGGGGTTGCCATGCAACCAGTACAAACATGTCGAGACATGTGTATACTATTTACTTTACTCTTACTCATGGTAAATATTCAGATTCCAATTCCATATTGCCTATATTCATTGCAATGTACAGATAGGGCATACATCTGCACCTTTGTTTACACTTTTTCTCGTATTTGTTTTTATATTGTTGTTTTTTAATAATAATAATAATTTCTTGGATTTATATAGCGCCTTTCATGAGACCCAAGGCGCTTAACAGTGTGTGTGGGGGGGGGGGGGGGGGGGGGGGCGCTAAGGGGACACTGTTGTATTGTCTATATTTTCATCTTATTTCTATTACCCTGCCCATACCATTACCTCCCCTCCCCCCTCCAACCATGTCACATTTCCCCAGGGGGATCAATAAAGGAACATCTTATCTCATCTTTTCTTATGAAAGTGTGTGGCACTGACAAGTTGTTGGACGTCACATGGTTTAATTGGCTCGAAGTCTCTCCCCAAAAGATGCGGTTTGGTTTCTGGACGCGGTTTTGCCCATGAGCGTCGTCGTTGTTTACAAACGGTGAAAGGGCCTAATGCTATCAGCATACAAGCTGTGGTTTACCAGAATACTGCAAGGACATTTGGACATTTATTTTAATTTGGTTATCATTCTACACAAGACACTTGTCAGAAAGTTGGTGGACAGTTGATAGTATTATTATTATTATTATATTATTATATTAGTATTATATTACGTATTATACATTCGTTCTTCAGTTTCCCTTCAGAGGCGTCTGAAGTTATTTGCGTGTACGTGAAGGATGTACTGCAATATTTGGCTGCACATTTTCCAATTGTGTCAATATAGCGTATTATTTTCCCGTGGCCACATGCAGACTCCATAGAGAGAGTGCGCGAGCGCCCTCTTGGGGATGCGTGACATGAAAAGGCTAATGGTGGTGCAATGGTGTTCTTTTACTAATAAATATAACTAATAACATTATTTTAAATGGGGATTTTCACTGTGTAAATCATGAAATTCACGAAACTTTTAAATAAAAAACGTACATTTTAATAATAATTTTTAAAAATATGTATTCAAAATGCACTTTACTTCCTGCCAAAATGCCATAGACGCGCGACCGGGACTGGTGCGCTATTATTGTGGCAGCGTATATTATGCTCATGTGTTTCCCTACACTTCATGCGTTCTTGGAGGGAAACGAAGTTGTCATGGGTGAACCTGTAAAAAGCCTAATAACAGAACACCTCAACCAACTTGCTGAGCAGCTACGGACATATTTCCCACCTATGGATGCTTCTCAGACGTGGATTCAACCCATTTGAAGTTTCCCCTCCTGTCACTACAACAGCAGCAACAGCTGATCGACCATCTGATGGAGCGCTGCTGCTGCTACGGTTCAAACAAAAGCCACTTGTGGATTTTTGGACCAAGGCAATCACAGCATTATACTGTACCCAGACCTGACAATGCAAGCCGTGAGGATTTTAATGCCCTTCGCCACAACCTATCTATGCGAGGCTGGATTCTCTGCTCATAGCAGTGACGACAAAATGTCGCCAAAGACTGCATGATGTTGAGAAGGACTTGCGCATTAAACTGTCTTCACTTGCCAAATCAACAAACTTCGCAGAGCTTTGTGCACAGATGCAGGCCCATCCGTCGCATTAAACCGACAGACGAGGGCAAAGTGCCGCAAAGCATGCTCGAGTGCGTGGTTAACGAGGGTAAATAATTAACCATCAATATTATTACTGTAACCAGGTTAGTGCTGGTTTTAAATATATTCATTTAAAATTAAACGCAGGTAGAACATGACTCCACATAACAGAGTAGAAAAAAGGGTAGGGACCGCACTCAAGGGATATCGTTTTATTTGAATACGCACAAAACGTTTTCGACCGTCCGGCCTTCATCAGTGTGCAAGCCCGGACGGTCGAAAACGTTTTGTGCGTATTAAAATAAAACGATATCCCTTGAGTGCGGTCCCTACCCTTGTTTCTACTTGTGACTTACTATTTTTGGAATACGCTCCTGTCTGAGTGCAGTGGTTACTTTATCTACTTCCAATTCCACATAACAGGGAACACAACACAAACCCAAGCAAAAGCAATTATGATTAATCTCAGACCTACTAGGAATATATCTCTCACACACACACACATACACGCACGCACGTACATGCACGCGCACGCACACACACACACACACACACTTTCTCTCTCTCTCATTTACTCTCATTCTCTCCTCTCTCTGCAGGCCACTGCACTTGAAGATCCATGGAAATACGTTTTGTTTTTTGGCCAATCTGTTTCTGAGTCTATGCATGTAATTCTCATTTTGTTATTTTGTGTGGTGAAGTATTTTATTTGTTGCAATTTGAGTCAAATGACTAGTGTTACCTACATTTTTGTTAATAACAATAATAATAATAATAAAAATGCTGCTGATTGATAGCTGGTTAATCGTTGTGCACTCGCTAAGGCGAGGATAATGTTTACTTGGTGTCATATTATTATTCTCCCAATTTTTGTGAGCGTGAGAGCTCATAGGCCTACTGCACTACAGCAAGGGCGTAATTTTGTTTTCAATGGTGGATGAGACACATTTGTGGGCGTGGTCGTTGGCGGAGGGTGGCTGTAGCGGCGGGTGGGGGGAGGGGGTGAAGGGGGGGTTCCCCCCTTTCGTAGATTTTATTTTTTAAATCACTTGTGCAATAGTCAATTTTGGTGAGTTGTTTCTATATACAATTCACTTATGACAAGTCATAATGCCGCGCGAGTCTCGGAACGTGCATACTGTGTGTGAGAGAGAGAGAGAGAGAGAGAGAGAGAGAGAGAGGATGGTGCAGTTCAACCCATAATTGGGATCAGTTCAGATAAATCGGGGTGGGGGGGTTAGTATATTGTGAGTATTCAGACTTATGAAGGCTTGGGGGTAAAATCTGTTGCACAGTCTGGCAGGCCTGGCCTAGATGCTCTGAAGCATGAGAGGAGGTGCGAGGAGGTGAGAGGTTCCAGCTGCTATGTTGGTGGCCTCTCGGACACACACACTGTGTTTCATAGATGATGAGATAAGACAATATAAGATAAGATAATATATTCCTTTAATAATCCCCCTGGGGTAATCTGTGCATTATAGCAGCATGGGGGAGGGGGAGGGGAGGTACAGGTATGGGTAGGGTTACGGTAATAGTAGAAAGACAGAACTCAAGACTCATATCCACGTGCACTCATTGTACTATCTTGTATCTTGTATTTGTACTTTTTATTGTATTTGTATGTATATTTGATAGTGTGCTATAGATATAATATAGATACTGGACTGTATAGGGCTGTGAAGCCCCCCCCCCCCCCCCCCCCCCCCCCCATGCTGTTTTGACACCTGCATTTCCCCAATGGGATTAATAAAGGATCATGTTATAAATATAGGCAATAAAATTAGATATTAGAAAAAGATTAGACAAATAAACAGTGTAAACAAAGATGCAGATGAGGGTCTGCATGCCCTATCAGTTATATTTTACATTACATAAATATAGCCATAAATCATTTTAATCTGAATATACAGTATACTATGAGTAAGAGTAAAAATAGCATGATATACCTTCATACGTTGTAGTCCGGGCAGGTTTTGGTGGAGTAGGGTTACACCGAATGTAATTTTTTACATCCAAAGCTTCTATTGAAGTTTTCGAATGAAGCTTTGAATGATGAGGTAATCATAAAAATTATAATAATAATATCCTCAAACAAAATCCCAATTTGAATAAGTGATTAACTCTTTGACGGCTAAACACGTAATATCTAGTTTTTTGATTAGTTGATCTTTTTCTTTGATCCCTGTTCTATACGGTCAGCCGGAGCCCTCTAGGTGTCCCTGATTCATCTACCTACTGTACGTTGGAATTGCAATGACGATCGAATATCACCAGGTGGCAGTATCGCCTACCCTTTGAACTCTGATGTCTGAACTCGACAGTTTCTGTCCTGATCCCTTTCTGTCCTGACTCGCTCTGAGGGGAGGAGCTCTTGCAGAGCAATCGCTAGTAGATATTTTCTCGCCTCAAATCCTATAGTTTCCCGTATACGCGAGTAATTACATATAAACGAGTAATCGCGATCGCCGATGGGATCATTGGAATTATTCTTTTTGGAGTACCTTCTGGCTAAGGTAAGGTAAAGCTTTTTATAACGATCGCATTTTGAGGGGAAGACTACCCCCCCCCCTGATGATTTTGTGAAGGCACATTATGTACATGGTATATACCTTTGATTTGGGAGTATTTGGGATTGCAGGTGATCAACCAGAACGATTTAGGCTTATGCATATAACGCGTCATATCTTGTGATCTATGGAAAAAGACTGGATTATTTGGAAATGGGCGATGTTTAGCGTGTAATAAACTACAAACTACAGTGTGTAGAAACAAACAATTTTTACATGGACTAGAAATAGTGCCTGTCAAATGAGCCATACTATGGTCTCCATAGCTATAATATAGAATATACAATATCTCTGCAAAGATCGTGAAATATTGTGAAAATGGTCAAGAAAAGCTGGCGCCAGCCAGTGCAGATGGGTAAAGCTGGTGGCCGTCAAAGAGTTAATCTGATTAAATGAGTTTTTTTTTAATTAAATCAACTTTCTTTAATGAATATAACTCGTCAGTTTCGTCAACATAAATAATCCAATAACACTGAACTCTCCACACAAGTAGGGGAGAACGGGGGACATTGTCACAAGGGTAGGTTGTCACATTCATTATATTTCACCACCAGAGGTTCCTGTCTCCCATATTTTGATTTAAATGTCCATAATTGGGGTCAGATTCACCTACATTGTCATCTTTGGAGTGAAACAGCTGAACTTGAGGTGAGAGGACTTTTGTGTTTTTCATGTCCATTTGTAAATAATCCGCTCCTCAGTATTTTCGTCTAGGCTTTTACACAATTGGTTTATAATGAAACAATTATTACCCTTAACCTCTTCCACCCGTGTGGTCGCTAAAGGAACAAGGAAATAATGGTCACTTTAAGGAAGTAACTGATGTGGTTCTTGTATAGTATAGTTTATATATAGCAAGTATAGCATAACGATATGAGTAAAAACTGTATATTGTATAGTAGTGTTACTAGTGTACATAGGACCCAGTGCCTTAATCCGTAGCTAACATTGTATTCCATTATCTCAGGACTTTAGCATGTCTATTTTATCATGCCTATTTTATGTCTATTTTATTACCTGTTTATTATGTCTATTTTATTATTTAGTATTATTGCACAATCAAAGCGGGCATGGCCACCCGCATTTCCACTGTATGCCCTGGTATGTATACAGTATGTGACAAATAAACCTCGTGAATCTTGATAAGGGCACGGTTGGTACGAAAGTGATGGTGACGTCTTGATGGAGCGCCGAGCGCCAAGCGGGTGCAGATAGGCTACATCATTCATGATGAATGTTTTATTTAAATGTTTATGACGAGTCATATACTATAATAGTATAATACTATAATACTAGTGTAGCCTAATCTTTATCGGCAACTTTGAAGAAAAACCCATTGGTTTAAAAGAATGAATAGACACATACAAAAATAAAAAATAAATAAAAAAAATATATTAATGTTGATTTAGAATTTGAATGTCAACGTATGAATGAAGCTTCGAACTATCCGGTACAGCCTAGTTAACAGTCAGACACACTATGTCAGCTGTGGCAGGCAGAGTGACTGACACCCATGATCTTTGCAGCCGTCCTCACCATCCTCTGCGGGGACTGACGCTCCGAGGCCGTGCCGTTCTCAAAACCAGGTGGTGATGCAGTTTGACAGATTAGACGTTGGGCCGACGGGAGAATGAATAAGACACCGTACCGCCGTTTTCATACGTCTCAATAACTATCGCCGACGGGCGAGTACGCCACGCAGACGGCAAGAGGCACCGGACGTGTCTAAGAATGACTATTCTGATTTCACTCTCTCTCTCTATCTTCTCTCTCTCTCTCTCTCTCCTCTCTCTCTCTCTCTCGGTCTCGCTCTCGCTCTATCTCTCTCTCTCTCTCTCTACTGTATCACTTTCTAATCTCTCTCTCTTCTATATATCTATCTCTATCTTTTTCTCTCTATCGCTCTCTCTCTGCATTGTTTCATCTCCCACATATAGTATAGATGGAATTCTGGACCAACTCACAAGGCTGTGGACTAGGGCTGCATGATTTTGGAAATAATCGAATTGCGATTTTCTGACAGATATTGCGATTGCGATTAAATTGCGATCATAATTATATATTTTTTAAGCAGCCCCACAGAGGTTTATTGTAAAATGCGGCTTGCATGGCCTACGCGGTGGGTCTTTTCGGACACCGAGCCTGAACATTTTTCTTTTTACCTGGGAATCGATACCGGTACCTTTTTTTCTGTACTTTACTCTCCTCTCTGAAGTCTAAACTTCACAACACACAATCTAAAACCCCTTACTTCCCTCTCCCAAACCGATCTTGTATCTCAATGGGACTTCCTGGTTAAATACATTTAAAAAATATATACAAAAAAGCTTTTTTTCTTTTTTGATAATTGCATCATTCCAAATCGCGATTTCGATTTAAATCGTTTAACCGTTCAGCCCTACTGTGGACCACAGACTGTATAGACCTGTGTGGGAGGCTGTGGTCCGTTGTAACGCTCACGTTCCTCATGTCTGTGAATCTATGGCATCAATACATGTTGAGAGAGTATATAGAGCTATGTGGAAGATCCGTTTCATGACCTTTTGTTCACCTGCCTCCCCCCATCCTGGACCCTCAGTCCGTGTGTGTGGAGGCTCTCACAGTGTGGTCTGGAGGCGGCTAGTTCAGGGTGCCCTCTGCCCACACACCGCACACACTGCACACACACACGCACACACACACACGCAACGCACGCACGCACGCACACACGCACGCACGCACGCACGCACGCACGCACGCACGCACGCACGCACACACACACACACACACACACGCACAGGCACAATCACACAGTGCACGACACTGCCCATCGACGTGATATGAGCTCTCTCTCCCTCTCTGTCTCTCTGTCTCTCTATCTTGTCTCTCATCTCTCTATCTCTCTCGCTCTCTATCTCTCTCTCTATCTATCTATATATCTCTCGTCTATATCGTCTCTATATCTGTATCTCTCTCTCTCTTGTGTGTCTCGGTCTCTCTTTCTTTCTGTCTCTCTCTCTGTGTCTCTCTCTCTGTATCTCTCTCTTTCTCTCTATTCATCTTTCTCGCTCTCTATCGCTCTATCTCGCGCTCTTTCCTCTCTTCATCACCAAATAGGCAATAGCAAACAGAACCTAACCTATAAACTACCATTGAACGAGTGAGTGGGTGAGTGAGTTAGTTACATTGCATCAACAACAAAAAAAGTCTCTTTAAAATCTGCTTGGGTAGATGGATGTGGCAACCAATTTACACCTCTGATAGAAATATTCCATGTGGTCAGAGTGCTCCTCTCTCCTCCGCTCTCTCTCCATCCCCGCCGAGAGCGTTAGGGAGGGGAGAATTAATTTGCCTCGCCTCATTCACCAGTGAGTTTGGTACAGGATTGGAGGAAGGAGGAAGCAGTTGCCATTCTCCACCGGAGAGAGATAGAGAGAGAGATAGAGAGGGAGAGAGAGAGGGGGGGATAGAGAGAGAGAGATAGAGAGAGAGAGGGTGAGAGAGAAAGAGAGAGAGAGAGAGAGAGAGATAGAGAGAGAGATAGAGAGGGAGAGAGAGAGGGGGGATAGAGAGAGGAGAGGGTGAGAGAGAGAAGGTGAGAGAGAGAAAGAGAGAGAGAGAGAGAGAGAGAGAGAGAGAGAGAGAGAGAGGAGAGAGAGAGAGAGAGAGAGAGAGAGAGAGAGAGAGAGAGAGAGAGAGAGAGAGAGAGAGAGAGAGAGAGAGAGAGAGAGAGAGAGAGAGAGAGGTGGAACTGTGCCAGGAAACCAATTTCCAGATCTCGATGAAATGTTCCAACATGTGCTCGTTGTACTGCACATGTGAAGAAATTTTTTTATAAATAAATAACCCCCCCCCCCCCCCCCCCCCGTATCTGAACAAAAGCTAATTGGGTCTAATCAACAAATGTGTCCTTACAAAAAAATAAAGCGACTGTACCATTTCTCATACACGTTTAATTGTCTGCATTGTCACTTTGCTATGAATTAGTTTATTCACACATTATTAGCTCTGTATGCCACGGTAAACAGCCTCTTATAACCAGCGTGCGCTGTGTGATTATATTCAAAGGAGCTGGATAAGCCCTATTGACCGGAAAATGAGACAACCCTGATTATAAGACGCTGCCCTCACACCTTTGTTATCAGAGGTCAAATCTTGTTTTTAGGAAGAAAATAAGTACAGCCTAACTGACACCGAAATGTGCCAATAATACTGACGTATTGAATGAAACATGGTATGTTCAAAGTTCCATATTTTCTATAGTCACAGTCTCGTTTTAAAATATTTAATCATTTGAGTACAATATATGTTTTTACATTTTTTTACATATTTATTAGGGATGCTCGATATTGGCTTTTTTACCGATACCGATATTCCGATATTGTCCAACTCTTAGGGCGTTTTCACACCTGGCTCGTTTGGAGCTGTTGATCCGAAACCTGGAGCGTTTACCCGCTATTTCAGTTCAGTTGGGCATATATGAACACAGCAATCACATTCTGTTGCGGAACAAAACAAGCGGGCCGAGACCACCTAGAGAGGGTGGTCTCGGCGCATTTTCAAACGAACCCGACGCGACTCGTATGCTGTGAGAATGCAATCGATTTAGCAAACCGACACAATAATAATAATAGCGAGCCGTGGGTCAACGTGGAGCAGCGATGACTCGGTACACTGCCTCGTTGATATTTGGGCAGACGATCACATTCGTCAGATGCTGGAGAACACGCAAGTGCACAGAAAGTTTAGTGACTGTAGTGACGCTGCAACAGCAGCACCGTGCGAGACGTCCTCTCTCTCTCTCCGTCTCACTGACTCTCTCTCTCCCTCTCTCTCTCACCGAGAGAATGAATGTGGACTGTTCCATCGGGGAGCTTCGGTGGTAATGTGAGTGGCTACAGACCGCTGCACTTAAATATAAACATTAGTCTACCTGGAGACTCAATGAGGTAATTGTAGATGTCGCCATAAGACGCTTCTGGCCATTTAGTGGGATCATTGTTTCATTATCCTGGTCGGCTGAAAGGACACTGGCCACCGAAGCTCCCCCCTCTGATGGAACAGTCCACATTCATTCGTGCGTCATCTCGCGTCTCCAGACTCTGTGGGCAATCTGCGCATGTGCATGGGTAATAATAGGTGCTTTAAAATGGGCTTTTTCGCTGCCGATTTAGTTCTGATCGATTAGGAATGGCTCGCGCCGTGTTCAGGAGATTGAGGCGCATAAAAGACTATTCGATCATGCCTCTAGCACCCCCACAGCCGTATCTGCAACCACTTACATCACGGCTCTCATCCACATTCATTCATTTGCTCCCCCGCTCTCTCCTCCCCGATTCCAATGTAACGCGGAGATTCAGGGTTGGGGGGGGGGGGGCAGGTAGGGGGGGGCACACCCCAAAATCTGACCAATGAGTGATAGTTTGCTTGCGTGTGCATTTGTTTTGGTCCGTGTGAACACAGCCGTGTGAACACAAACGAACTAAGAATCAAGTGCAACAATTGTATCATAATAGTCCCTGAATCGGAACAAAGCAAACGAACTACAGGTGTGAAAACACCCTTAATTTCCGATACCGATATCAACCGATACCGATATATGCAGGGTTTCCCCATCCAAAAAACTGAATAATTTCAGGTAACTAATAATTTCACTGGATATATATATAACAAATATTGTTATTTTTAATTTTTTTTTAAACCGATACCGATATTTTCCGATATCACATTTTACTGCCGATATCGGCCGATAATATCGGTCGGCCGATAATATCGGACATCCCTAATATTTATTTATATATATTTGTACATCTCAAAGTAAAAAATATAACCAGAATTAGACAATTAGCCTCATTGATCTTGAGGTCAGTCCTGACCTTGGTTAACGTGGTTGACCTTGGTTAATGTGGTTGACCTTGGTTAACGTGGTTGACCTTGGTTAACGTGGTTGACCTTGACCTCACGTTCGACCCTCTGAACCCTAATGATCATCCAACCCCACTGTCTTCTGAAGGCCGTACTGGGGAGACACTGATGTCATATGAACCGTATGTCTGCAAGGAACCTATTGACACCAAACAAGTCACACTAGCTAACCGGGGAAGCTGCTAAACACCGCTCCTTTCCTCAAACCTTCTTTAAACCACCTTCAATCTCTAGAGTGTGAATATAAGATGACTTATTCAGGTGTAATTTGTGGTGGGGCAAACGCTTACGTCTTTGGGACATCGGAGCTGTAAATATGTAATTATGAGGATGCAATGTCCCCGATGACATCACTGGTGGCCATATTCAAACGAATTTACTCATATTTACGCATGCATACATACTACATACTATACATCATACATATTACATAAGCCATACCTACATACATCATACATACATAATATCATACATACATGCATACAAAATGGTACATGCATAATTAACACCTAGTGGCAGTGAGTAGTGTGGTCTCTTTGCTCTTCACTCCCTCTCTGTCACAACTGTGAGAGAAGTTCAGGAGGCCAGGGGTTGTGTGTCTTCAGGGCTTGTGTGTATTCTAGGGCTGACCCCTATTAATCGATTAGTGGACTAATCGGTCGAAAGGGGCCGTAGTCGACTGGCCAACCTCTTAGTCGAATATAAGAAAGAAAAAGAAAAAAAAAAGTATTAATTTTGTTTTTCTTTTTTTTGTATCATTCTTTCCAAAAGAACACACTAGTAAGTAAGTAAGTAAGTAAGTAAGTATTTATAAAGCACCTTTCATACATGTCATGTAGCTCAAAGTGCTGTACACAATTATAGGCATATATAACGATAAAAGCAATAAAGTCATAGTGATCAGTTAAGATCAATGTTTAAAAAAAAAAATAATAATAATAATAGTAACGTAAAAATGAAAATAACGTAAAAACAGTCATTTGCTTACCAGTTTGGGAGAACAGGTCCGCACAAACATTTCCGCTCAGTGGCAACCGGAAGTGCACTAAACCAATGCACTTGTATGGTAGGTAGCAATGTTTAGGTCTTATAATGCTAGTGTAGTTACGTTTTTATCAGTGGTCATAGTTGGGTCCATAGTGCTTTACCAAGTCCCATGGATCCATCAGTGGCCGTGTATTGTGTGCGTATGTACCCGTTCGCTCATGTGGTCAGTGGCCAGAGTTGGGTCCACAGGACTTATCCAAGTCCCATGGACCCATCAGTGGCCGCGTCTTGTGGTAGAAAGAAAGAAAAAGAAAAACGTATAAAGAAAACAGTCTAAAGTTTGAAAGTTTGGGAGGTCCGCAAAAACACGCCTTCAGCTCAGAAGCTGAGGCGTGTCAAAAACTTTTGAAAAACTGGAGGCGTGTCTCCTATTGTACCCATTCCTTCATCTAAAAAGTTTGAAAGTTTGGGAGGTCCGCAAAAACACGCCTTCAGCTCAGAAGCTGAGGCGTGTCAAAAACGTTTGAAAAACTGGAGGCGTGTCTCCTATTGTACCCATTCCTTCATCTAAAAAGTTTGAAAGTTTGGGAGGTCCGCAAAAACACGCCTTCAGCTCAGAAGCTGAGGCGTGTCAAAAACGTTTGAAAAACTGGAGGCGTGTCTCCTATGTACCCGTTCCTTCATCTAAAAAGTTGGGTCCACAAGGCTTATCCTAGCCTCATGGATCCATCAGGTTTTTCCAAGCCATAACTATTTGTAAGCTAGACTGTATAGGTACGTTTTTAATTTTCCTTTAAAAATGTGTATAGAGCTGGCGTTTCTGATGTGTGTTGGTAGTGTGTTCCATAGTTTTGGGGCATAGTTGGCAAATGCCATACTTCCTATCCTTTTTTGGTTTCTGGGCGTGTCTAGTAAACCTGTAGTGGATGACCGTAGCGTTCTTGAGGGCAGATAACTAACTAGGGAATTTGCTATGTATTTTGGGCCTTGCTCATTAAGAGCTTTATATGTTAGGAAAAGGACCTTAAAATCAATTCTATGAGTTATTGGAAGCCAGTGCAGAGTGGCCAGGACTGGAGTGATATGTTCTCTTCTCCTTGTATGAGTTAGTAATCGAGCTGCAGAGTTTTGGATAAGCTGAAGCTTCCCAATGGTTGCTTTGGGAAGACCAGTGAACAGTGCATTACAATAGTCAAGCCGACTTGATACAAAAGCATGAATAAGTTTCTCTGCATCCTTTTTATTTACGAAAGGTCTTACTTTCGCTATGTTTCTTAGGTGGAAGAATGACGTTTTCATGGCCTTATTTATATGAGACTTAAAGGTCAGGTCTGAGTCCAAGATGACACCTAGGCTTGTAACCTCAGTCTTTACATAGGATGACAGACTCCCCAGGTTTTTACAAAGCACTTCCCTTTTCGCTTTTGGGCCGATCAATAGGATTTCGGTCTTGCTTTCGTTTAATTTTAGGAAGTTATTGTTCATCCACTTGTTTATTGCTAACAGACTATTTGTAATGGACTGTATGGCTGTAGTGTTATTTGGTTCTGCGGAGATATATAGTTGTGTATCATCAGCATAACTATGGAAGCATACATTGTGGTCTCGAATGATGTCCCCGAGGGGCAGCATATATAGTGAGAAGAGTAATGGACCAAGGCAGCTTCCTTGTGCGACTCCAAAATTGCTGTCATGTTCCTCGGATACATTGTCTCCAAGCTTAACATAGAACCTTCTCCCCTTAATGTATGTTATGAGCCAATTTAGTACATGATCGGAAAAGAGATAGAGAGAGAGATAGAGAGGGAGAGAGAGAGCCATTTAGTGGGATCATTGTTTCATTATCCTGGTCGGCTGAAAGGACACTGGCCACCGAAGCTCCCCCCTCTGATGGAACAGTCCACATTCATTCGTGCGTCATCTCGCGTCTCCAGACTCTGTGGGCAATCTGCGCATGTGCATGGGTAATAATAGGTGCTTTAAAATGGGCTTTTTCGCTGCCGATTTAGTTCTGATCGATTAGGAATGGCTCGCGCCGTGTTCAGGAGATTGAGGCGCATAAAAGACTATTCGATCATGCCTCTAGCACCCCCACAGCCGTATCTGCAACCACTTACATCACGGCTCTCATCCACATTCATTCATTTGCTCCCCCGCTCTCTCCTCCCCGATTCCAATGTAACGCGGAGATTCAGGGTTGGGGGGGGGGGGGCAGGTAGGGGGGGGCACACCCCAAAATCTGACCAATGAGTGATAGTTTGCTTGCGTGTGCATTTGTTTTGGTCCGTGTGAACACAGCCGTGTGAACACAAACGAACTAAGAATCAAGTGCAACAATTGTATCATAATAGTCCCTGAATCGGAACAAAGCAAACGAACTACAGGTGTGAAAACACCCTTAATTTCCGATACCGATATCAACCGATACCGATATATGCAGGGTTTCCCCATCCAAAAAACTGAATAATTTCAGGTAACTAATAATTTCACTGGATATATATATAACAAATATTGTTATTTTTAATTTTTTTTTAAACCGATACCGATATTTTCCGATATCACATTTTACTGCCGATATCGGCCGATAATATCGGTCGGCCGATAATATCGGACATCCCTAATATTTATTTATATATATTTGTACATCTCAAAGTAAAAAATATAACCAGAATTAGACAATTAGCCTCATTGATCTTGAGGTCAGTCCTGACCTTGGTTAACGTGGTTGACCTTGGTTAATGTGGTTGACCTTGGTTAACGTGGTTGACCTTGGTTAACGTGGTTGACCTTGACCTCACGTTCGACCCTCTGAACCCTAATGATCATCCAACCCCACTGTCTTCTGAAGGCCGTACTGGGGAGACACTGATGTCATATGAACCGTATGTCTGCAAGGAACCTATTGACACCAAACAAGTCACACTAGCTAACCGGGGAAGCTGCTAAACACCGCTCCTTTCCTCAAACCTTCTTTAAACCACCTTCAATCTCTAGAGTGTGAATATAAGATGACTTATTCAGGTGTAATTTGTGGTGGGGCAAACGCTTACGTCTTTGGGACATCGGAGCTGTAAATATGTAATTATGAGGATGCAATGTCCCCGATGACATCACTGGTGGCCATATTCAAACGAATTTACTCATATTTACGCATGCATACATACTACATACTATACATCATACATATTACATAAGCCATACCTACATACATCATACATACATAATATCATACATACATGCATACAAAATGGTACATGCATAATTAACACCTAGTGGCAGTGAGTAGTGTGGTCTCTTTGCTCTTCACTCCCTCTCTGTCACAACTGTGAGAGAAGTTCAGGAGGCCAGGGGTTGTGTGTCTTCAGGGCTTGTGTGTATTCTAGGGCTGACCCCTATTAATCGATTAGTGGACTAATCGGTCGAAAGGGGCCGTAGTCGACTGGCCAACCTCTTAGTCGAATATAAGAAAGAAAAAGAAAAAAAAAAGTATTAATTTTGTTTTTCTTTTTTTTGTATCATTCTTTCCAAAAGAACACACTAGTAAGTAAGTAAGTAAGTAAGTAAGTATTTATAAAGCACCTTTCATACATGTCATGTAGCTCAAAGTGCTGTACACAATTATAGGCATATATAACGATAAAAGCAATAAAGTCATAGTGATCAGTTAAGATCAATGTTTAAAAAAAAAAATAATAATAATAATAGTAACGTAAAAATGAAAATAACGTAAAAACAGTCATTTGCTTACCAGTTTGGGAGAACAGGTCCGCACAAACATTTCCGCTCAGTGGCAACCGGAAGTGCACTAAACCAATGCACTTGTATGGTAGGTAGCAATGTTTAGGTCTTATAATGCTAGTGTAGTTACGTTTTTATCAGTGGTCATAGTTGGGTCCATAGTGCTTTACCAAGTCCCATGGATCCATCAGTGGCCGTGTATTGTGTGCGTATGTACCCGTTCGCTCATGTGGTCAGTGGCCAGAGTTGGGTCCACAGGACTTATCCAAGTCCCATGGACCCATCAGTGGCCGCGTCTTGTGGTAGAAAGAAAGAAAAAGAAAAACGTATAAAGAAAACAGTCTAAAGTTTGAAAGTTTGGGAGGTCCGCAAAAACACGCCTTCAGCTCAGAAGCTGAGGCGTGTCAAAAACTTTTGAAAAACTGGAGGCGTGTCTCCTATTGTACCCATTCCTTCATCTAAAAAGTTTGAAAGTTTGGGAGGTCCGCAAAAACACGCCTTCAGCTCAGAAGCTGAGGCGTGTCAAAAACGTTTGAAAAACTGGAGGCGTGTCTCCTATTGTACCCATTCCTTCATCTAAAAAGTTTGAAAGTTTGGGAGGTCCGCAAAAACACGCCTTCAGCTCAGAAGCTGAGGCGTGTCAAAAACGTTTGAAAAACTGGAGGCGTGTCTCCTATGTACCCGTTCCTTCATCTAAAAAGTTGGGTCCACAAGGCTTATCCTAGCCTCATGGATCCATCAGGTTTTTCCAAGCCATAACTATTTGTAAGCTAGACTGTATAGGTACGTTTTTAATTTTCCTTTAAAAATGTGTATAGAGCTGGCGTTTCTGATGTGTGTTGGTAGTGTGTTCCATAGTTTTGGGGCATAGTTGGCAAATGCCATACTTCCTATCCTTTTTTGGTTTCTGGGCGTGTCTAGTAAACCTGTAGTGGATGACCGTAGCGTTCTTGAGGGCAGATAACTAACTAGGGAATTTGCTATGTATTTTGGGCCTTGCTCATTAAGAGCTTTATATGTTAGGAAAAGGACCTTAAAATCAATTCTATGAGTTATTGGAAGCCAGTGCAGAGTGGCCAGGACTGGAGTGATATGTTCTCTTCTCCTTGTATGAGTTAGTAATCGAGCTGCAGAGTTTTGGATAAGCTGAAGCTTCCCAATGGTTGCTTTGGGAAGACCAGTGAACAGTGCATTACAATAGTCAAGCCGACTTGATACAAAAGCATGAATAAGTTTCTCTGCATCCTTTTTATTTACGAAAGGTCTTACTTTCGCTATGTTTCTTAGGTGGAAGAATGACGTTTTCATGGCCTTATTTATATGAGACTTAAAGGTCAGGTCTGAGTCCAAGATGACACCTAGGCTTGTAACCTCAGTCTTTACATAGGATGACAGACTCCCCAGGTTTTTACAAAGCACTTCCCTTTTCGCTTTTGGGCCGATCAATAGGATTTCGGTCTTGCTTTCGTTTAATTTTAGGAAGTTATTGTTCATCCACTTGTTTATTGCTAACAGACTATTTGTAATGGACTGTATGGCTGTAGTGTTATTTGGTTCTGCGGAGATATATAGTTGTGTATCATCAGCATAACTATGGAAGCATACATTGTGGTCTCGAATGATGTCCCCGAGGGGCAGCATATATAGTGAGAAGAGTAATGGACCAAGGCAGCTTCCTTGTGCGACTCCAAAATTGCTGTCATGTTCCTCGGATACATTGTCTCCAAGCTTAACATAGAACCTTCTCCCCTTAATGTATGTTATGAGCCAATTTAGTACATGATCGGAAAAGCCAACCAGTCTTTCTAGACGACTGATCAAGATATTATGGTCAATCGTATCGAACGCTGCACTAAGGTCCAATAGGACAAGAATTGAGACTTTGCCAGCATCGGAGTTTAGCCTGAGGTCGCTAACTATTTTGGTAAGGGCAGTTTCAGTGCTGTGATTTGTTCTGAAACCTGATTGTAGTTCCTCCATGATGTTATTATCTTTGAGAAAGGAGTTTATTTGTACTGAGACTATCTTTTCTAATATCTTGCTGATAAATGGAAGGTTCGATATTGGCCTATAGCTTTTTAGTTCGTTTACATCTAAGTTTGTTTTCTTTAGTAGTGGTTTTACTACAGCTGTTTTAAATGCATCTGGAAAAGTGCCTGTTTGAAGAGACATATTTATGATTTCAAGGACATGATTTGAGACACTATCAAACACCCGCTTGAGAAATGCTGTTGGTATAGGATCGAGGCAGGAGGTGGCGGAATTACACTCAGAGACAATCTTACAGAGGTCAGGTAATGTAATACATGTGAATTCCCCCATAGTTATCTCAGGTGGGGTTTCACTCATAGCCAGATCCATATCAGCGGTAATGCTTGCTCTAATCAATGATATTTTTTCATTAAAGAAAACTGCGAACTCTTCACATTTTGTGGCTGATTGCTGCGGTATATGGGGGGGTGGTATGTTAATCAGCCGGTCAATGGTGGAAAAAAGTACCCTGGAGTTACCCATATTTTCTGAGATCATTTTGGAAAAATATTCCTTTCTCGCAAGTTGTATTGCCTTATTGTATGCGCCCATGGCGTCTTTGTATAAATTAAAGTGAGCTGTGAGTTTGAGTTTCCTCCATTTTCGCTCGGCTATCCTACATTTTCTCTTGTTATCTTTAACATTGGTTTTATTTAGCCATGGAGAGATTCTATCAGTTTTTACCTTTTTAACCTTTAGAGGGGCAACAGTATCTAACACAGTTGACAAGGTGCTGTGGAAGTTTTGCACTTGCTGATTTAAGGAGGATTCACTGCATTGGTCGTATGATTTCATCATACTAGAGAATTTTGCTTCAGCTCTAGCGTCCAGAAGCCTTCTGTGAACTAGGAATTCGCTTCTGGTCTTATGTAATATTAGGCTTGTACCATAGAACACACAATAATGGTCAGAAATTGGAATTTGTTTTACTGATATATTCTCAATGTTTAGCCCTGTTGTTATTAGTAGGTCCAGAGTGTTGCCATGTTGGTGGGTGGCCTCGTGAACATGTTGCATCAGTCCAAAACTGTCCAGTAGGTTCAGAAACTCACAACCCCTGGGGTCATCCTTTTTGTTGATATGAATATTTAGATCTCCATTAAGAATGATTCTATCATACCTGGTAATGCAGATCGATATGAGTTCTGAAAATTCCTGTATGAAGAGTGGCGAGTACCTTGGTGGTCGATACAATGTCACACATATTACTGGCATTTCTGTTTTCAATACAATAGCAAGGTATTCAAATGATAAAAATGTTCCCAGGTCAATATCATTGCACACAAATTGAGTGGAGATGATTGCTGCTATTCCTCCTCCCCTCCCACTCTGTCTGTTTGATTGATAGAATTTAAAATTGGAAGGGCAGGTCTCAATCAGTGTTGCTACACCAGTGATATTGTCTAACCATGTCTCTACTAAAAACATACAATGTACACCATGTTTTACTATGAGTTCATTTATCAGAAATGATTTTTGTTTCAGCGCTCTAACGTTGAACAGTGCTAGTTTTAGCTGTACGGGTTCTGTAGTGGGGTGTGAGATAGTCTGTGGTTGAACACTGATATTGATAAGGTTAGATTTACATATGGGACGTGATAATGAGTAATTGATTAGTCTTTTGGTGATCAGAATCGGGATGACACTCAACGTGTTTTTTTGTAGTTTAGGCTGCTTCTGTATATAGTCTACAGAGCTAGATATGGTTGGTTGTCAGGCCAGTGATGCTATACTTTGTATGACGTTATGTATTAGCACATTTACCCCTGATATGTTTGGATGGATGCCATCGGGTCTGTAATGGTCTTTCCTGGACCAGAGCAGATCAAAGTTATTTATATAGCAAAGTCCTATAGTAGTACAGTGGGTCTGTAGCCATTTGTGCAACCAGAACAGACGGCTAAATCGCTCAGATCCACGACCTATGGATGGAATGGGGCCAGACACAATGCATATTTTACCCAGGCTTTCAATAGTGAGTATTAGTGATTCAAAGTCAGATTGGAGTTTAACGGATTGTCTAGCCATTACATCATTTGCTCCGATATGAATAATAACGGTGTGGGCGGACGGATATCTCTCGATGATTTTGGGAGTACACTCAAGTAAGTCAGTAACTTTTAAACCGGAAAAACAATACGTAATGCCGTGTGGTATTTGCAAAAACCTGGTGATGGAATCTCCGATGAGTAGGATCTCTGGCTGTTCCTGGATGCATTCCCCGTCGTAGATGGCCAGGTTTCTATGGTGAAAAGCCGCAGGAGTAGCGTCTGCATTGCTGGCGGAGTTAGACGGTTGGTCGGGCAGCAGCGCCGTGTGGAGGGGCTCGTTCACAGCGGCATTTCCATCGATGACACTCGCCGTTTGAATGATCATCCTGGTATGGGCTGCAGAGCACCGCAGACGAGGGCGTTTAAACTTTGGGGAGTCGGACCCATCGCGTGAGTCTGGGGAGCTTGGCGATGCGAGAGCAAACAGGGCAGAGCGCTTTCTGCTCCGGGTTGCAGATATACTTCCATGGTTGAGTTGTGAGCTGGAGAGGGCCGCCGTCCTGGCAGCTTCGCTTGGAGCCTGGCTAGTAGCTAGGCTAGTAGCTAGCATCGGATAGTCTTTGAGCAAAGCTACACTACTAGCAGCAGGAGACGGAAGCGAAGGAGAGCCAAGGAGGCTGGAATCACTACAAAGAGGATTGAATCGGTTTGATAGTTGAGGTGATTCAAAGGGATCATATAGAGGAAGGGAGAGCTTCCGTCGGCCCCTCACCACTGTCGCCCAGGAGGGACTACCGGTGCGGCCTGCGTCCGCTTTTTCCATGCTAGCCAGCTTGGACATTAGCTCCGTTTGACGCTTGAGAAGATCCACTACTAGTATCTCGATGTTCTTCAGTTCCGTTCGCATCTCTGCGACATCTGATGTTGGAGCCATTTCCTCGGGGGAGCTCAGCACTGTGAGTACTGTAGCGTGTAGCTGTAGCTATGGCAACAACAAGCGCCGATAGCTTTAGGTCACGTCCAGTAAAAAGTCACATAAAACCAATAAATCCAACAGTATAAACGATAAGAGCAAAAGTCACAGTGATCAGTTAAGATCACTGGTTAAAAGATGGTAAAAAGAAAGAAAACAGTCTAAAGTTTGAAAGTTTGGGAGGTCCGCAAAAACACGTCTGTTCAGTAGTAAGTAACCGGAGTGTAGTGGATCCAACCAACTAACACTAGACTAGACAAATATCAAGATGTATCCATCAGTGGACCAATTGCATGTTTTTGCAGAGGACAAGAAGCCTTCAGTCGACTCCTTCAGACATCAAGCACCCCCACAGCACAAAAAAAAAAAAATTATACGTTTTTTTTTTTTTTTTTTTTATTCTTTTTTAAAACAAACATATAAACAAACATGACAACACACGATAAGATATACAAGCATTAATTGTCAGGGCACATCCAATGAGATCACATTTTGGTTAGTTGTTTTATATAAGATATACCCATAATACCTGTTATCTAAAAAAAACCCTACATACATATGCTCAGCTCGAAACCCCCCCTCCCGGACCCCACCTTGAGAAGTACCTCCACTATCCCTCGCACCTAACCAGACACTACCATTATAAGCTAGCTTTTATTCTCTCCACCACTTCTAACCACATTGACATTTTGGATTCATTGAGACCCAGAATTCTTGCTGTAGATATTTCATGGTAAATTACATCGAGATATGTAAGAAACCAAACTTTACGGCACATTTTTTCCAGTTGAAACCAGCGTGATGCGATCAGCTTTTTGGCTACTGTGATACCCGATAAAACCAATCTCTTTAGCTGTGGATTCACTGCAAACTCAAAAACATCATTCAACAGCAATACCGAGGGGTGTACAGGTATATTCCAAGATACGAGTTTTGATATTTGTTGGGTCACATCTTTCCAGAATGCCTTAACTGGTGAGCAGTCCCAATACATGTGCATAAATGTCCCTTCGTCCCCATTTGTACATTGGGTGCATTTGGAATCTTGTTTGAGCCCCATTCGGCACAGTCTTATAGGAGTCAAGTATGTCCTGTGAATATAGTTAAGATTGATTTGTTGATGATCCGGGTTCCTTGATGTAAGTCGGACATTTGCCCAGGCTCCTTGCCAATCAAAGTCATTTTCCAGGTCTGGTATATCCCTCCTCCAGACAGAGTCAAGTTGGAGGGTTTCATACGAGGACGTTAGTAATTGATGATAAAATTCTGAAACAAAACCTCTCGATGTCTCTCTTGAGTAGAAGAATTTGTGGTATCTGTGGTGTTCAATTGGTCTGTCTAATGGAACACCGTGAGACTTCAAACATAGCTCTAACTGTTTGTGAAAAAGCCATGTGGACTTGGTGAGATTAAATTTTTTGCGTATTTCTTTATCACTACAAAAACCCTGTTTGTTAAAAATATCCCCTAATGAGTGTATGCCTTGCTTTTCCCATATAGGGAATCTTATAGGTCGTTTTCCAATTAAGAGAGCATTGTTATTGAATAAGGGAGTATGGTTGTGCCATTCTTGTGGGTTAGGATTTTTTTTTTGTGATTCACGCCATATCCGGATCGCATGAGTAATTATGGGGCCAAATTTTCGTTCACAGTGCTTGATTGGTAGTTTAGTGTGTGCTATGTCCTTCAGTCTATGTGGGGCTACTATGTTTTCTTCTATTTTCCTCCAAGATGCTATTGCTTGGGAGTCAAACCATGTTGTCAATGGACTTAATGAGTACGCCTTAAAATATAGGAAAAAATCTGGAAATGCCATGCCACCATCTGCTTTATTTCTCTGTGCGGTGGATCTTTTTATACGTGGTGGTTTGTTATTCCAAATAAATTTGTATGTGGAGGAGTGTAATCTTTTCCATTAACCCTCTGGAGGGGGTAACGGTAGCATTGAACAGAAGAAGTTGATTTTAGGTAGTACATCCATCTTAACTATTGATATCCGTGCTTGTACTGTGTTCTTAAGTTTTGCCCATCTATCAAGGTCGTCTTTGATTTTGTTTTGGATTTTTGTGTAGTTGTGCTTCACCGTTTGTCTTATGGTAGGGAATATTTCCACTCCCAAGCATCTGAAATGTTTTACCATCGGTATCTGTCCTGGGAGGGTTGTATCTTTTTTTGCAGGGGTGTTAAGTGGAAGGAAAGCCGACTTCGGCCAATTTATCTTAAATCCCGATAAATCACCAAAGTCCTCAATCAACTTGAGCAGATGAGGCAATGTGGTGTTGGGGTTTTTCATGAACAATATTACATCGTCCGCATATAAACAAATTTTTTGTTGTGTGCCCTTGATTACGATAGGTTCTATGGATTGGGATTGTCTTATATATTGTGCTAACGGCTCTAATGATAGATTGAACAGACCGGGACTAAGAGGGCAACCTTGTCTGGCTGAGCGCGATACCGGAAAGATATCTGAGATGATTGTGCCTGTTATAATCATGGCCGATGGGTCTTTGTATAATACTTTAATCATATCGATGAATCCTTTTCCTAACCCCATCCTTTCTAGCACTGCCCACAGATACGACCATTCCAGCCTGTCAAAGGCCTTCATAGCATCCAGGGACAGTATCGCCTTAGGTATGGTATCCTCTTTGTCGGCATCAAGTACGTGCAGTATACGTCTTATGTTCTCAGTGATCAGGCGGCCTCCTATGAAGCCAGTTTGGTCCGGGTGAACTAAAGACGTCATATGCTTTTGTAATCTGATGGCTAATACCTTAGAGTACAGTTTGATATCTGTTCCGAGGAGGCTTACAGGTCTATAACTACCGCACTCGTTGGGGTCTTTGTCTTTTTTAAGGAGGACTGTTATGAGTGCAATATTGTCGGTTTTATGGAAGTTCCCCTCTTTGACTGAGTATAAGATCATATTTAGTAATAAGGGGCCAATTATGTCCCAACAAGAAAGGTACATTTCTGATGGGAAACCGTCTCTTCCTGGAGCCTTACCACTTTTCATTGCGGTTATGGCCATCTTGAGTTCCTCTAGTGTGATCGGTATTTCTAACTGTTTAGCGTCATCCTCTGAAAGTTTAGGGAGAATAATTTGATTAAGAAATGTGTCCATTTTGTTTTGATCGAAGGTCATTTCTGATTTATATAAATCGGAGTAGAATACTTTGAATGTATCGTTTATTTTTACCGGATCTGTTACAAGTACTTGTTGTGCTCTAATGGTAGTTATATCTGCAAATGTTGCATTAATTCTTAATCGCATGGCTAATAGGTGGCTGGGTTTGGAACCATGAGAGTACTGCTGTTGTCTTGTGCTGCGTATTTGTATTTCCGATTGTTGTCTGTATATGTCATTGATCTCTATTTTTAGTACGTTAACTTGATTTTCTAGTCGAGTTGAGTTGTTGTATTTCAGAGAATTAAATAACGTTGAGTAAAGCGTTTCCAGCTCATCCAGTTTTGTGTTTTGATTCTTGCGCATTTTGGAGGAAAAGCTATCCGTGAAGTCTTTGATCATTCCCTTTACCGACATCCATATTATTCTGGGGTCTTGCACCGAGTTTACATTCTCCCGTTGGAATACTATAAGAGCTTCTTTGAGTTGTGTAATGAATTCCTTGTTGTTAAGCAGCAACGAGTTAAATCGCCATCTTGGGGCTCGGGAGGATAGTATACCAAATGTACCTTTAAGGAGTAAATAACAGTGATCTGATAGTGCGTTGGGTATCATTTCCACTTCATAATTATCAAATAGTTTCTGTGATGCAAAGACATAATCTATTCTGGATAGTGTCTTATGTCTCGCAGATCGACAAGAGTACTTTCGGGTCGTGGGGTTAAGTAACCGCCATAAGTCCTTTACACCTGTAATCTTTGACCAATCCTTTAATGCCTTCGATGAATTCTTTTGTTCGCTGGAAAAGGCGAGGTAAGATTTGTCTATCCTTGGGTTCCAGATGGCATTAAAATCCGCTCCTATTATAAATGAGTAATCGGGAATGTCTAACATTGCATTGGTTAGTGTAGTGAAGAAATCTTCTTCGTACAAATTTGGGGCGTATACCGCTATCAACGCTATTTTCCTGTTCTTATGTTCAATCTTAGCTATAGTTATCCGACCTTCTACATCAGACCATACTCCCTTTAGTACAATATTCAACTTACGTTTAACGACTATTGCTACACCCCGAGTTCTCGTACCAATAGAGGAGTGACTGATATTATGGTAAATGTTGTCCGCTAATTTACCTATGTCTTTCCCTAGAATGTGTGTTTCGCTTAGCAGAGCAATGTCCACATGTTCTTTTTTCATCAGTGTGAGCACGCTTTTGCGTTTAAGTTGGTTATTTATTCCCCCGGTGTTCCATATCATTATATTCAAACTAGCCATAGTCTATACATGTTGCATTGTAATTTTTGGTAATGCTTCTAGAGTGCGAGGCAATACTAGATATACATCCCACTAGTGAGGTCCCGTTGAGAGCCGAGCTTAAAAACATACATATATACAAATAAAAATCCCCTACCCTTCCCTCCCACCGAGAGTCGTACAGGATTGTGTTCCATGAACACAACCTTTGCGTATGACTCTCTCCCTTGCACCACCGGATATCCCAGAATGATCCAATTATCCTTAACATTCCTATGTATACCATAGGATCTAACACTCTAAATTCTACCATAAGTAGAATGTCGACTGTGGCTTGGCCACTTACCCGTAAAAAATAAATAAATAAAAATTTAAATGAGATAAACTAAAAATAAAGACCAAAAATAAGCTTCAATTGTCATGCCTTAATCACTTACATTTTATATGAACTTGTAATTTATAGTAATTTATAGTAACCCATGAATAATATGAAGGTATTGAACTGAAGAGAGAGCCTCAATAAATCAGAGAGAGCGGATGAAAAAGAAAGAGAAAAAAAAAACAAGTAAAAGGAAGAGAACATTAACTTAGATCTTAAAAGAGCATTGCTATGCTTAAACATCTAAAGTATTAATTGGAGAAGTAGTGAAATTATTTCCCATTAATAAAAAAACAATTTTTAAATACGTATATGCAGCATTTCCCCCGACCGGGGTGGGCGATGATCGTTGTGTAGAGTGATCTTTCAGCCGGCCGGCTATGATGGCTCTGTGGTTTTGCATCTAGATAGCTGTTGATTATTCCCCCGAGGGGCTTCTGGTAGAATGAATGACCACGTATTGCTGATATTCCAGAATTTTTTTTTTTTTTTTTTTAAGTCGACCAATAGTCGACTAACGGCAAATTTTGCCCAATCCTAGTCGACCATCCAAATCCTTAGTCGGGGACAGCCCTAGTGTATTCAGGGGTCGGTGTGTCTTCAGGGGTTGGGTGTCTTCAGGGGTCGGTGTGTCTTCAGGGGTTGTGTGTCTTCAGAGGTCGAGTGTGTCTTCAGGGGTCAGGTGTGTCTTCAGGGGTCCGTGTGTCTTCAGAGGTTGTGTGTGTCTTCAGAGGTTGTGTGTGTCTTCAGAGGTCGAGTGTGTCTTCAGGGGTCAGGTGTGTCTTCAGAGGTCGAGTGTGTCTTCAGGGGTCAGGTGTGTCTTCAGAGGTTGGGTGTCTTCAGGGGTCGGTGTGTCTTCAGGGGTCAGGTGTGTCTTCAGGGGTCAGGTGTGTCTTCAGGGGTCCGTGTGTCTTCAGAGGTTGTGTGTGTATTCAGGGGTCAGGTGTGTCTTCAGAGGTCGAGTGTGTCTTCAGGGGTCAGGTGTGTCTTCAGAGGTCGAGTGTGTCTTCAGGGGTCAGGTGTGTCTTCAGAGGTTGGGTGTCTTCAGGGGTCGGTGTGTCTTCAGAGGTTGAGTGTGTCTTCAGGGGTCAGGTGTGTCTTCAGGGGTCCGTGTGTCTTCAGGGGTCCGTGTGTCTTCAGAGGTCAGGTGTGTCTTCAGAGGTCGAGTGTGTCTTCAGGGGTCAGGTGTGTCTTCAGGGGTCAGGTGTGTCTTCAGAGGTTGAGTGTGTCTTCAGAGGTCGAGTGTGTCTTCAGGGGTCAGGTGTGTCTTCAGGGGTCAGGTGTGTCTTCAGAGGTTGAGTGTGTCTTCAGGGGTCAGGTGTGTCTTCAGGGGTCAGGTGTGTCTTCAGGGGTCAAGTGTGTCTTCAGAGGTCGAGTGTGTCTTCAGAGGTCGAGTGTGTCTTCAGGGGTCAGGTGTGTCTTCAGGGGTCAGGTGTGTCTTCAGAGGTCGAGTGTGTCTTCAGAGGTTGTGTGTGTCTTCAGAGGTCATGAAAGTGGAACGACGACGCTGGTGAAGCACTGCAGACCAGGACTCAACATTCGGCTTGTATATTTATTGTTTCGTTTTTGTTTTGTCTATTCGTTCTTAATGTGTGTTATTTCTCGGAAATTGACGAGGCGCCTCTTATTCGTGCAAAATACAGTTTTTATGTGTAACTGTTTTCATTTGCAGGACAGTGTTGCTAATGTGCAAAACACAGTTGAATCCAGTTGGTGATCATTTAAAAAGAAAATCAACCCAAATAACAACATATGTATACAGGAGTTATTTAAATAACTCCTGTATATATGTATACAGTACGTGCATGCAAGCGTTTTCTGCATGTGTGTATCCAAGTGTTTAGTGCTTGAAAGTGTGTGTGTGTGTGTGTGTGTGTGTGTGTGTGTGTGTGTGTGTGTGTGTGTGTGTGTGTGTGTGTGTGTGTGTGTGTGTGTGTGTGTGTGTGTGTGTGTGTGTGTGTGTGTGTGTGTGTGTGTGTGTGTGTGTGTGTGTGTGTGTGTGTGTGTGTGTGTGTGTGTGTGTGTGTGTGTGTGTGTGTGTGTGTGTGTGTGTGTGTGTGTGTGTGTGTGTGTGTGTGTGCTTCTCTCCCTCCCGCAGGCGGTACAGTAGTGAGTCTATCGTGGATCGATTTGCTTTGGCTGATTCGTCTTCATTAGCGCTGAGCAGCGTTAAAGCGCTCGCTCCCCTTGGAGCTCCATGGAGAGATAGGCCCTGGAGGGGAAGACCTCCACCTGCCCTCTCATTACCATGCACAGGACGGGCAGAGAGGCAGAGAGATGGAGAGATGGATGGAGAGATAGATGGAGAGATAGATAGGTAAGCTGCGTGTTTCTTCACCGAGGTATTGAATAGTAAATGGACTGCGTTTATATATAGAGCTTTTATCCAAAGCACTTTACCTCACATTCACCCATTCGCTCGCTCACACGTCCACACACTGGTGGCAGAGGCGACCACGCAAGGTGTTCCAAGCTGCTCATCGGGAGCAGTTAAGTTAAAGGAAAACTCCAACATTTTGTGAAATTAGCTAATTTGCCATCTACCCTGGAGACAAGAAGATACATACCATTTTTTCTTCTCTGTGCATGCAGTAGGAGTAGGAAGACTCGCACCGTTAGCCTAGCTTAGCGTCAGTCACTGGAAGTAGGTTCCTCCATTAGCCTAGTTCCCAACGTCTTCCTACTCCTACTGCATGCACAGAGAAGAAAAAGGTATGCATCTCCTTGTCTAACTCCAGGGTTCAAGTTTTCAAGTTTCTTTAATAGTTGTCATACAGAAGTACAGAATACTTTCATACAAAATGCTTCTTACTGTTACGCTCCAGAGACTGTGCTAGACAAGATAGTATCAAATAACATAGTATAGCATGTAAATTAGAAGTAGAAAATGAGGTCACAGTGTTCAGTATAGACATATGTACAATGTTCGATGCAGAATATACGTAACTGAGTTACCATATAATATACAATACTATGCAGTGTACTAATATACAATACTATATAGTGCAAAGCAGAAATGGGATGAGGTACAATTTAGGTACAATTTACAGTAAGGTGTACGAGTTGTAGTGCAATCCTTTATCAATAAATATAAAGTGTGGGGAGTGGGTGCTACAGTGTGTTTGTTTAAAGTGAGTGTGTGCTATAAAGTGTGGGGAGTGGGTGCTACAGTGTGTTTGTTTAAAGTGAGTGTGTGCGTGTGGATGTGTGTGATATGTGCGTTTGATGGTTGTTGTGTAGTGTTCATTGTTCGTTGAGCAGCCTGATGGCCTGGGGATAGAAGCTTCTTCTGAGTCTTTCTGTGCTCGCCTTGAGACTCCGGTATCACTTGCCTGACCGCAGCAGTTCAAAGAGGCAGTTGTTCGGGTGACTGGAGTCGTTAATGATTCTCTTAGCCTTGCCCCTGCACCGCTTGTTGTAAATGTTCTGGAGGGTGGGGAGCCCCCCTCCAATTGTGCGTTCGGCTGAACGTGTCACTCTTTGTAGTCTGCTTCGGTCTTGTGCAGTGCTATTCCCAAACCAGGAGGTGATGTTGCCAGTCAGGATGCTCTCTATTGTACATGAGTAGAAGTTCTTAAGGATCTTCTGACTGACTTGGAACTTCCTTACGCGCCTGAGGAAGTAGAGGCGCTGTCGTGCCTTCTTCACAACACTGTCAATGTGTGTGGTCCATGTCAAGTCCTCGGATATGTAGGCTCCGAGGAACTTAAAGCTGGTCACTCTCTCAACCGGTGCCCCGTCGATGCTGAGGGGGCTGTAGTGCTTGACCCCCGACCTCCTGAAGTCCACAATCATCTCCTTTGTTTTGCTGACGTTCAGGGAGAGGCTGTTTTCCTGGCACCATCCCGCCAGGACCTTGACCTCTTCCAGGTAGGCCCTCTCGTCGTTGGCAGAGATCAGGCCCACCACCACTGTGTCGTCAGCCAATTTGATGATTGTGTTGCTACTCCGCTGAGCCACACAGTCATGTGTGTACAGGGAGTAGAGGAGGGGACTCAGAACACAGCCCTGGGGAGCCCCTATGTTGAGGGTGATGGATGAGGAGGTGCAGTTGCCTGCTCTCACCACCTGGGGTCTGCCCGTCAGGAAGTACAAGACCCACTGGCAGAGGTCATAGTTCAAGCCCAGGTCCCTGAGCTTGGCTATGAGTTTGGAGGGGACTATGGTATTGAATGCCGAGCTGTAGTCGATGAATAGCATTCTCACATAGTTCCCCTTCCTCTTGTCCAGGTGTGATGCTGCTGTGTGCAGCACATGGGCTATGGCGTCCTCCGTGGACCTGTTGGGGCGGTATGCAAATTGCAGGGGGTCCATGTTGATGGGGAGGGAGGAGCAGATGTAGCCATTTACTAGCTTCTCAAAGCACTTCATGGCTATGGAGGTGAGAGCTACAGGGCGGTGGTCGTTGAGGCAGGCAGGCTTGGATTTTTTGGGTACAGGGATAATAGTGGACCCAAATAAGCTAATTTCCCAAAATGTTGGAGTTTTCCTTTAAGTGTCTTTGCTCAAGGACACTTCGACGTGCTGCCGGCGGGAGGAGTCGGAATCAAACCGGGGACCTTCTGATTACCTTCTCTACCTCCTGAGCCTTGCGTAGAAAAGATACGGTAGAAAGTGAAAATGATACAGTATGCTTAATACACTAATAATAATAACATGACACCACTGATAGCAGCACTTTGAGCAGATTATTCCAGATTATTCACGGAGGCCACAGACAACACTCTTTGATTAAGGATAGAGTTTAGTGACAGAATGTTGCAACGTGAGGAGACAGGTTACAGCAACGGGCACCATAGCCTGGTACTACATCTATGTAGAACAGCAAACATTAGTATTCATACAGGAGCGTAAACCAAACTAAGTGGTACTGTACCTTGACGTACAGACTATGAGTTATTGATATGATATGCAAACGATGAGAAGGCTATGTGGACCGAAGACTACGTGGATGTAAGTGTGTGTGCGTGTGTGTGTGTGTGTGTGTGTGTGTGTGTGTGTGTGTGTGTGTGTGTGTGTGTGTGTGTGTGTGTGTGTGTGTGTGTGTGTGTGTGTGTGTGTGTGTGTGTGTGTGTGTGTGTGTGTGTGTGTGTGTGTGTGTGTGTGTGTGTGTGTGTGTGTGTGTGTGTGTGTGTGTGTGTGTGTGTGTGTGCGCGCGCGCGTGTGTGTCAAGTTGAGTCCTTTATTTACACAGCACATTTAAAAGCGACGGGAGTTGAGCCAAAGTGCTTTCCAGTCATTACAATAAAACACGTAAGAATAACAAAGACGAGATGACACAGCGTTGCAGTATAACTTATACAGTACAGCTATACAATAACATAATACAATAAGGTGAGATAGGATTAAAGAAGTCGGGCAACCTCAAACTGCACTAAAGGCAAGAGAAAAGGGGATATGTAATGTAAACTTCACTATAAACGTCACTCTGTCTTCCTCTGTCTATCTGTATTTCTTTCTCTATCCCTCTCTGTCTTTCAATATATGTCCCTCTCTATCTATCTATCTATCTATCTCTCTATCTCTCTATCTCTCTATCTATCTATCTATCTATCTATCTATCTATCTATCTATCTATCTATCTATCTATCTATCTATCTATCTATCTATCTATCTATCTATCTATCTATCTATCTATCTATCTATCTATCTATCTATCTATCTATCTATCTATCTATCTATCTATCTATCTATCTATCTATCTATCTATCTATCTATCTATCTATCTATCTATCTATCTATCTATCTATCTATCTATCTATCTATCTATCTATCTATCTATCTATCTATCTATCTATCTATCTATCTATCTATCTATCTATCTATCTATCTATCTATCTATCTATCTATCTATCTATCTATCTATCTATCTATCTATCTATCTATCTATCTATCTATCTATCTATCTATCTATCTATCTATCTATCTATCTATCTATCTATCTATCTATCTATCTATCTATCTATCTATCTATCTATCTATCTATCTATCTATCTATCTATCTATCTATCTATCTCTCTCTATATGTCTCTCTCTCTCTCTCTCTCTCTCTCCCTCTCTCTCTCTCTCTCTCTCTCATTCACTTCAACGTCACTATAGGGGAGACCGGGGCACAGTGGATAAGAAATCTTATATTTCAGCATTTTTCCTGGCTTGATGACAGCATGGTTCTGGTCTATTGTGGAATTGATAGCAGAATATGTTCTCTATAAAACATGTCTATCATATCCTGCCAACTGCCAAATATGAGATGCTGAGATGGGGTTGAATGTAAAAATATATATTTGGTCCACTGTGCCCCAGTAACAGGGTACAGTGGATCGCTACCTGGGTCACTGTGAATCAGTCCAGATATTATACATAATTTTTTCACAAACAGCATCTTTATTGTGTGAACGAAGGAAAAATGTCATGTACAAATAAGACATGTCAACAATAGACATATCAACCAGACCCAACAGTTGAAAATACTGAAACAATATGAAATGTTTTGCTATACTAGTAGCCTATGTAAAACCCAGCGTAGTGCTGGGAACTTCCGTGCACGCATCTGACACATCCTGTACATTTGGGGAAATGAATGTGAATGATACATCATGGTCTCTGACTTCACAAGTCTGTCCAGGTTTACTGATGTACAAAGGACCCCTCATGGCTACATTCCTATATCTGTGAACAAGATAATCACGGCAACACCTAACATTGTATTATTTTCATGGTTATAATGAATAAAATGCATTGCAAACTAAACACACAACATTGCTTCAACATATTATTCAATATTGAAAACCCTCAGTTGCAGATGCTGAATTGTTTTACAATACCTAGTGCAGCATATTTGAATACAAGGAGAAATTGACTGGAAATATCATATGGCGTGCAACACGTGCTGTGCCACCATGTTGAATGGGGTTGGGCAGCTTTGCTACAACATCTTCAAACAAAACTTCTGATATGTCTTCGATTTTGGGAAAATGAACGTGATTGACTTTGGTTTCTCACATCGCATAAACTTCACTTCAAATGTGGTTTCATCAGCATCCACAATGCGGCTTTGGACCTGCCCTACATACATTGCATTGGTTTTCTTTGTTGCAAACTTTGTATTCAGAGCATTGCAATCCGGCAATTCTAAGTCCTCTAGTTGGCCATCATCAAGGTCATCATAATCTGATGCGTCATCACAAAGTCTTCTCGCATCAGCATCCGCGTCAGAGTTTGACGTGTCTCCCTCCATATCATCATCGAATTGCAGCTTCCTCTCCTTCTTTTTAGCTACTAAGAACCAAAGTATCCAGACCGACAGTCGGGTTTGTTTTGCACCTCCGTAGTTTTCACGCGTTGAGAGACAGAGAGTGTGAATTAGCGAATCAACCAAGCTTGTCGAGAAGCGTTCAAAAAGATCTAAGAAAATAAAGACGAGTGTGAACGAGGCGAACAGACGGCGGATTGACGACCTCCATGGCGGCTACAACTTGTACCACACACGTTCTCCAAACCTCCCGTCGTGTTCCTTCAAATATTAGCAAATCACTTTTGACACGGGGCTCTCGCCGCCTTCGCATAAACAGCTTTCAGCCGCTGGTGTGCTTTAAATTCCACAGTGATTGCGTAAATGGCAACAGATAATTGAATCACAGAGAACGATCATCAACAATCAAAGCCGTTGAGCTGCCTGCATCGGATAATTAGACGGGGGATGATGAGAGTGTTTCTGACATAGACTGGCAGAGAGAGAGAGAGAGAGGGGGGTGGAGGGAGAGAGATATAGATAGAGTGAGATAGAGAGACAAAGATATATAGAGGGAGGGAGAGAGAGATAGCGGGAGGGAGATATAGAGAGAGATAGAGAGAGAGAGGGAGAGATATAGAGAGATAGAGGGGGGAGAGACAGGGAGAGGGAAGGATATAGAGAGAGATAGAGGAAGGGATATATATATATATAGAGATAGAGAGAGAGAGAGAGAGAGAGAGAGAGAGAGAGAGAGAGAGAGAGAGAGAGAGAGAGAGAGAGAGAGAGAGAGAGAGAGAGAGAGAGAGAGAGAGAGAGAGAGAGAGTCTGTCTACCTGGTTGTGTGGATTTCTCTAATCTACAGATGCAGCTCTCAGGACTCTGAGCTCTGCTCTGCCACTGCAGTAATCATGCACCATTAACCTGGCAGTGGTGTTAACGAGGCGTTAACGATACTGCACCCTTGCAGTAGAGGTTCAATTTTTAAAAGCTGGATCTGTATTTGTCAGTAATCAACACTGGGGAAGTAATTCCGTCTTGTATTTGGACTTCCTGACGGGCAGACCCCAGGTGGTGAGAGCAGGCAACTGCACCTCCTCATCCATCACCCTCAACATAGGGGCCCCCCAGGGCTGTGTCCTGAGTCCCCTCCTCTACTCTCTGTACACACACGACTGTGTGGCTCAGCGGAGTAACAACACAATCATCAAATTTGCTGACGACACAGTAGTGGTGGGCCTGATCTCTGCAAACGACGAGAGGGCCTACCTGGAAGAGGTCAAGGTCCTGGCGGGATGGTGCCAGGAGAACAGCCTCTCCCTGAACGTCAGCAAAACAAAGGAGATGATTGTGGACTTTAGGAGGTCGGGGGTCAAGGACTACAGCCCCCTCAGCATTGACGGGGCACCGGTTGAGAGAGTGAACAGTTTTAAGTACCTTGGAGCCCACATATCCGAGGACTTGACATGGAGCACACACATTGACAGTGTTGTGAAGAAGGCACGACAACGCCTCTACTTCCTTAGGCGCCTAAGGAAGTTCCAAGTCAGTCAGAAGATCCTTAAGAACTTCTACTCATGTACAATAGAGAGCATCCTGACTGGCAACATCACCTCCTGGTTTGGGAATAGCACTGCACAAGACCGAAGCAGACTACAAAGAGTGACACATTCAGCCGAACGCACAATTGGAGGGGGGCTTCCCACCTTCCAGAACATTTACAACAAGCGGTGCAGGGGTAAGGCTAAGAGAATCATCAAGGACTCCAGCCACCCGAACAACTGCCTCTTTGAACTGCTGCGGTCAGGCAAGCGATACCGGAGTCTCAAGGCGAGCACAGAAAGACTCGGAAGAAGCTTCTATCCCCAGGCCATCAGGCTGCTCAACGAACAATAAACACTATGCAACAACCATCAAATGCACACAGCACACACATACACACGGACACACTCACTTTAAACAAACAACACACTGCAGCACCCACTCCCCACACTTTAGATCACCTAAACACACTTTATATTTATTGGTAAAGGATTTTCACTACAACTCGTACACCTTACTGTAAATTGTACCTAAATTGTACCTCATCCCATTTCTGCTTTGCACTATATAGTATTGTATATTAGTACATTGCATAGTATATTGTATATTATATGGTAACTCAGTTACTTCTATTCTGCATCGAACATTGTACATATGTCTATACTGAACACTGTGACCTCTATTTTTACTTCTATTTTACATGCTATACTGTTTTATTTCATACTTATCTTGTCTAGCACAGTATCTGGAGCGTAACAGTAAGAAGCATTTTGTATAAAAGTATTCTGTACTTCTGTATGACAACTATTAAAGAAACTTGTATTGACTCTTTCATTTATATAATTTATATAAATGCAGTCCATTTACAGTTCTGTGCCATGGGACAGTAATAAATCAGTGACAGGACAGTAATAAATCAGTGACAGGACAGTGATAAATCAGTGGCACGACAGTGATAAATCAGTGGCACGACAGTGATAAATCAGTGGCGGGACAGTGATAAATCAGTGACAGGACAGTGATAAATCAGTGACAGGACAGTGATAAATCAGTGACAGGAAAGTGATAAATCAGTGACAGGACAGTGATAAATCAGTGGCAGGACAGTGATACATCAGTGGCAGGACATTGATAAATCAGTGGCAGGACAGTGATAAATCAGTGACAGGACAGTGATAAATCAGTGACAGGACAGTGATAAATCAGTGGCAGGACAGTGATAAATCAGTGACAGGACAGTGATACATCAGTGACAGTACAGTGATAAATCAGTGACTGGACAGTGATAAATCAGTGGCAGGACAGTGATAAATCAGTGACAGGACAGTGATAAATCAGTGGCAGGACAGTGATAAATCAGTGACAGGACAGTGATAAATCAGTGACAGGACAGTGATAAATCAGTGGCAGGACAGTGATAAATCAGTGACAGGACAGTGATAAATCAGTGGCAGGACAGTGATACATCAGTGGCATGACAGTGATAAATCAGTGACAGGACAGTGATAAATCAGTGACAGGACAGTGATAAATCAGTGACAGGACAGTGATAAATCAGTGGCAGGACAGTGATAAATCAGTGACATGACAGTGATAAATCAGTGACAGGGCAGTGATAAATCAGTGACAGGACAGTGATAAATCAGTGGCAGGACAGTGATAAATCAGTGACATGACAGTGATAAATCAGTGGCAGGAGAGTGATAAATCAGTGACAGGACAGTGATACATCAGTGGCAGGCCAGTGATAAATCAGTGACAGGACAGTGATAAATCAGTGACAGGACAGTGATAAATCAGTGACAGGACAGTGATAAATCAGTGACAGGACAGTGATAAATCAGTGGCAGGACAGTAATAAATCAGTGACAGGACATTGATAAATCAGTCGCAGGACAGTGATAAATCAGTGACAGGAACACAGCAGTGCAAAACAATTCATGGTGTTTGTTGCCAGAGTGCACTCCTCTCCAAGACAGC
>NW_028173487.1:162516-192516 GCF_963971535.1 Notolepis coatsorum
AAAGAGAGAGAGAGATAGAGAGAGAGAGAGAGAGAGAGAGAGAGAGAGAGAAAAGAGAATAAGAAAGATAGGGATATATAGAGAGAGAGGGAGAGAGAAAGAAAGAGAGAAAATATGATATAGATACAGAAAGAGAGATACTAAGAGAGAGAGAGAGAGAGAGAGAGAGAGAGAGAGAGAGAGAGAGAGAGATAGAGAGACAGAGAGAGATAGAGAGGAATAGAGAGATGGAGAGAGAGATAGAGAGAGAGAAAGAGAGGATATAGAGATAGGGAAAGACAAAAAGGGAGAGGGAGAGAGAGAGATAGAGAGATAGAGAGAGGAGATAGAGAGATAGGGAAAGAGAAAGAGGGAGAGGGAGAGATAGAGAGAGAATATAAGTTGTTGCTATGTGCTGCGTTACCAGACGTTACGTGGAGCACAAGGCTCCTCACAAGGTTAAACACCCAGAGCCGAGACGCCTCAGACAGGTGTGTGAGGAGGACATCTGGGAACAAGAGCCGCTTGGTGTTGAGTCCAGGCCCTTCCAGTGGCTAAGTGGCACATAGAGCCCAGTGCTCTGGGCCACTGACACACAAGCCTCTCTCTGTCTGTATCAGTGTATTACTACCACTGACTTACACACAGACACAAGACAGTGATGTCAGCAGCAATAGAGGCTGGAAGGTACAGTATATACTGAATATGAAGGTCTACCGTCATGGATACTATACCCTCATCCAAGTCAATCCAACTTTTATTTTACAGTATTAAAAATAGTAAAAGAAAATAGACAATTCGGAATGAAATAGCACTGTGGGAAAACAAGTAAATTATACTGCCATTAAAAAATATGTCATACCGGTATCACATTGTAATATGTACCGAAAAAAACGTAATACTCAGATACCGTTAAAACTAAGAAATCATATTGCAATAGGATATGTTGGCCCTAAGCAGCAGCAGTTCCTTGTAATCCCAGCCACACAAAAACACAATACAGCGAAAACAGGGTGTTGATTGCAATCATGCACCTGCCATCATCACCTGCCAAATCCAAAGACGATAGTGTTTTGAAATGTGTTAATAAATGCTACACAGGTGGTGGCAGTCATTATTAAATCCCCACCGCCCTGTAAAACACTCCCAAAGCCTCCTTTAACGTGAAACATCATTGTACCGGTAGGTATAGGAATGAGCTAGGATGTGGAGCACTGACTCACTTGACTACGGCTGCCTCGATGGTGAACAAGCGGCTTATTGACGCCACAATTCCTCACAACCAAAAATAACATATCCTAAGTGTCGATAGTCAAGCTTCCTGTTAGGACAGCGTTTTCCGGGACAGTGTTAGTTCGTTTATTTTGGTTCTGACAAATGAGTATCGTCTTGTTGTTAGCCGTTGTTAGCAATAGCCAATGGACCGATTTCATTCAAAAATCTCTTAAGGTGGTAGTCCATAACTACTACCATGGCCTAAGGATGCACATGAATGGGTACATTAATTTATATATAGCCTATATGTATTATCGGCGATATCGGCATTAAAATGTGATATCGGAAAATATCGGTATCGGTTTTCAAATTATTATTATTATTATTATTATTATCTTTTTTTTTTACATTTATATAACCTTTATTTACCCAGGCAAGCAAGTAAGAACAAATTCTGATTTTATTTATTGTCAAAAGTATGCATAATGTTGTGTTAATTCCACAACAAGAGATATGTAATGTTAATTACCTGAAATTATTCCATTTTGGGGGGGACCCTGCATATATCGGTATCGGTTGATATCGGTTGATATCGGTATCGGAATTAAGAGTTGGACAATATCGGTATATCGGTATCGGTAAAAAAAGCCAATATCGAGCATTCTGATATATATTTTTTTTTTTTTTTTTTTTTTACTCGTTTAATTTAGCTTTAACAGTGGACAGAAATAAGAAAGCAAGGAAGAAAGAAAGGGACAAAAGTCAAATAGAAACCAAATTATTAGTCACATTTAGTTTGATTAGGATTTGAAATGGATTTTCGTGTCAGACAACCCCAGTCCGGGACCCGGCCCTGGGGTTGGTAGAAAGCCTGATTAAAACCCACTGTATCCATCCCAAGCCTCCTCTCTATCTCTCTCTCTCTCTCTCTCTCTCTCTCTCTCTCTCTCTCCCTCTCCCTCTCTCTCTCTCTCTCTCTCTCTCTCTCTCTATCTCTCTCCCCCCCTCTCTCTCTCTCTCTCTCTCCCCCCCTCTCTCTCTCTCTCTCTATCTCCCTCTCCCTCTCTCTATCCCTCTCTCTCTCTCAGTAGCCCGGGGCGTTCCAATCTACTCCGATAATGAGGAGGTGAGCACCGCTGCAGGCCCAGGTCTCGAGAAGAGGCCCGTCGGTGTCCGCTCCTCATCTCAAGGTCACCTCGTCTGGACGAGAGCGAGGCCTGTTCCCCTGCGGCGACGGCCGCGGCGTCCGGCTCAGCCCCAAATCCCCACATCCTTCAAACCCCCGGTGAGGATTTGTGGTAATAAGGGCAAACAAATACGCACCATATACTGTAGTTATAACTTATGTACTCTCCCGGTTGTTTGATTTATCACAGTGCCGACGGTTTCTATCCTGATGGATCACTGATGTCAGACAGCGATGAGACGTCTGTGTCTTGAGTCTGTGTGTGTGTGTGTGTGTGTGTGTGTGTGTGTGTGTGTGTGTGTGTGTGTGTGTGTGTGTGTGTGTGTGTGTGTGTGTGTGTGTGTGTGTGTGTGTGTGTGTGTGTGTGTGTGTGTGTGTGTGTGTGTGTGTGTGTGTGTGTGTGTGTGTGTGTGTGTGTGTGTGTGTGTGTGTGTGTGTGTGTGTGCGTGCGTGTGTGTGCGTGCGTGCGTGCGTGCCTGTGTGTGTGTGTGTGTGTGTGTGTTAAATCATCCGTCTCGTGAAGCCAGTCATCCTGTCTCAATGCTCTCATCTCCGTGATGCAAACACCCTGACATCTTTTAAATCAGCCCTCAAAACCCACCTTTTCAATCTTGCTTTTGACCTCTAATTCTGTCGGTTTTATTTTATTTTGTCATGTATTATTTTTGTTCTGTTTTGTTCTGTTTTTTTGTTGTGCCATAGTTTGTCTCTCCTGCCCATGTGAAGCGTCTTTGAGCACCTGGAAAAGTGCTATATAAAATAGATGTATTATTATTATTATTATTATTATTATTATTATTATTATTATTATTATTATCTCTAGAACCTGTAGAGGGGGTGACGTTGGTCACAGACTACTTGAATCTGAATGCTTTTCTATATGAAGACACAACATCCAGAGGGTCTTAATGAGGAGCTGTCTCTATCTCTCTCTCTCTATCTCTCTCTCCAGGGCCTTTTACACCGTAACAATGCCCTCCTTGAGGATCAGACCCGGTGACATGGGCGGGCATTTGAGTCACTGAGTCAGCTGTGCCCGCCCTGGTAAAAAAAATAATAATCAAAGGCGACTATCCAAATCCTTAGTCGGGGACAGCCCTAGTTGGCACTGATGTCAACAACAACACTACTGAAGCTAGCATGGCACTCTGTGAGAATTCGTTTGTCTACCCTCAAGAACGTCTTTACAGAACATCGCCTTAGTATGCTTCATCGACGCAAGGCCAATTTAATTCAGTTGGCATTTGAGAAGGACTTAACAAAAAAGTTCAGGAATGAGTGGAGGGGCAGTGTTTTAAGAAGATTTCACTCTGTCCCCAAACGCCGCTTGCCGCTCTACTAATGATGGTGAGTAGCCTGTGGAGGAATTTTGTTTGCTTTTTTATGCACCTTATTTTTGTCAGTTCAGTTCAGTTTGTCAGTGAATTCAGAAGTGTTGAATAAATGGAGACGTTTCAAAGATATAGAATAGAATAGAATAGAATAGAAATGTATTATCCTGAGGGAAGTCACGAATAACAATAACAAAACAAATGGCCTAAGAATAGAATAAAATGAAATAGAATAAAAATTGAATAAAAGATACAGTAAATAAATACAGTAAAAATATACTGAAGTCTACAGTAGGTGTAATATTACACAGTGCTGTTTAAAAAGTAAGAGTCCAGGAAGATGCTAACTGCCACTCTGTGCTCAGTGATGCAGTGAGGCACAGTGATGCATTGTATAGTTTGATGGCTGTCGGAATGAAGGACTTCCTGTGCCGTTCAGTGCTGCATTTAGGTAGTGTGAGCCTGGCACTGAACATGCTCCTCCTGTCAGCCAAGTCTGTGTATAGTGGGTGGGATGGGTTTTCCCTGATGGCCTGGAGCTTAGCAAGGTTCCTCCTCTCCGCCACCCTCGCTAGAGTCCAGCTCCACCCCAACCACGCTACTGGCCTTATTGACCATCTTATCCAGCCTGTTTGTGTCCCCTGCTCTCAGTCCGCTGCCCCAGCAGGTCTGTTATATATATCCGTTCAGTCTGTTTTTGTATAAGTGAATGTTCTTAAGAGAGAGAGAAATTAGATTTTTCAATTGCCTCTCTGCTGTTTAGTTCAGCACCGTGGGCAGCGCCAAGCAAGCCACAGCGCTGCTGTCTTAGCTGAAACGTATAAAAGGGAACCTGTGTTGAAAAACCATTGTGCCCCCGTGAGAAAATGTTATGCCCCCCCACTAATTTGTTTCTGCAGCCTGGTCTGTTGAGGATGTGTCTGTCATCTTCTATACATATGTATGCATTGTGATACGTATTTATGGAGTGAGCCCTGCTTTTTCTAAGTAGATTGTTATTATTATTGTATTTATTCCAAATCCTGTATTATGTATATTTCGCTATGAGTCATGCATATTTCCTTGTAGGCCTCTTGGCCACAATATGCTCTAATTGCTTGATTGGTGGCTCTCCTTGCCTCCTATCAGCCTCATCCCTATTGGCTACTCATGACGGTTGCCTGTTTAGTGTTAACGTATGTAAGATGTAAATAAAAAATGTAAGAAATTATGTATATCATATGATATTTATTTAGTATATATATATATTTATATAAATGTTTTTTTATATAAATGTATTGGATTGCATAGAGATACAGCGTGTATACATTAAATTAACAATAGAATACAATTATATAATTTGTGATAATTAAAAAGGGGTAGGAATTTAAAAAAAAGTGTATACTTCCTACTCCTTTTTCGAACAGGGTAAACTATGATTTGTTGTATGATATGTTTCTCTTTTTGTTGTCTTTTTTATTATCTTTTATATTATGTCAAATGAACAGGTATATTTTAGTTTTTATACTTGTTCGAAAATAAAAAATATTTCATTAATTCATTCAATGTATGTTAATGTTAGTGTGCATGTAACACATGGAAGTAGTGCTGAGGATGGTCTGAAGACACAAACCTTAATTTTTTTCTCTGTGTAAATAAATAAACGAGAGACTATCTCTGTATATGTTTTGTCAGTATGCAGGCCTTTTTTGGGTTACATGTGTGTGTGTTCATTCATGCACGCCTCACACTAGAATTACCCAGTGTGTGTTTGTTTGCATCATGTCGTACGTCTCACAGGAGCATCTTCTGTTCATTGCTTAATGGCGGCAGCGATGATGAAATGGACAGCGATGACAAAAACCTCGCCTTCTCTTCTAATTAACTACAGACGATTTGCAGAAGGTCTGTTTTTTGTTGTCGTTGTTTATTATCTTTTTATTACCCTCTTTCTTCATCTTGTTGAATTAATTCATTAATTTCTCCGTTAGGACATTTGTTTTGTACGATCGTCGATGGCATAAAGACATCAGACACTTAGAACATCAAGGCATCAGCTCATGGGACAGATTAGAAGGCATTAACACAGACGAGACGTCATTGTTGACACAGTCATTAGAGTCCATTGTTGTTAGTAATTCATATTGACTGTTGAGTGGATGTACAGTGTCCTTGATGATTTGGTTAGTTTTATTGTACTGGAGGACCCAATCACAGGGCATGCAGATGAAGAGCAAAACTTAACTCTGGATATGTATTACGTGCAGCCAGATAACTTTCTACTGAACGCACAGAGAGGAAACTGGCATCTATCTTCTTGTCTCTCTCTGGAGAAGACGGTAAGCTAATTTCCCAAAATGCTGGCGTGTTCCTTTAAGCGTGCACCTTGACGTCAGTGCCTCAGACCTACTGTTGTGACTTTCCAATTGCAAACGCTTCGAGGACAGAACTCACCCCAGTCCTTATTCCTTAACCAGCTATATGTATGATAATCACGACAGAACAGCTGTTTTCTATTGCAAATGGCTGGTGGTCGTTGGTACAAACAGCACCCAGTAGTAGAACATTCCTAGTCTCATCATAGTCACACAACTTTTAGTGTAGACACATGAACGGTGGCACCGGTGATTTGCGATTGAAACAGCTGTTCTGTTGTGATTATCATACGTATTGCTGCAAGGACTGGGGTGAGTTCTGTTCTTGAAGCATTTGCAATTTAAAAGTCACTACAGTGTAGGGCTGTCTTAAATACTTTGAAGCTTCAAAGCTTCATTCGATGGGCATGGGATTCGAATATGAAAAAAAATAAAATTTGATTATTAAAAAAAATATATATATATAATTTAATAATAAATAAAATAAGAAATAACCATTCAGTACATTTATATCTGTGTTCATTTGTTACATTTAGTTTCACTAAGTTAGGAAAGTCATGTTTTAAGTCAAGCCTGATGTTGCCTTGCACAAAATAATGATCCCAGTCTCTTCCACACAGTGACAGTGAGACATACAGTTTATTAATTGAATGAATGAAGTTTATTTTCTGTCTTTGTTTACAACAAATCAAAAACACACTTGTGATCCTTTACAATTCTTAAATTTTTTTATTTTTTTTTTTATTTAAACGTGGATTCAGTAATTTTTTTTTTACTTTTTTGGAAAAAATATTTGGACAATGGGTATTGGATCGGTATCGGTATTGGCCGATACCCAAACCCAAGTATCGGTATCGGGACTGAGAAAGTCGGATCGGTGCATCCCTACTGAGCATCATGAATAGCAAAACGGCCACCACCTGTTTTTGTTTACATTGGTATGTGATGATCAAAACTCTGGAGGTGGAGGCTTAGCATAGGACTAGTGTGCGTCTCTGATATCACCATGACAACTACAACGTATATCATACTAGTTAGGGTACCTTCTGTATACTGAACCGTGTGTATGCTTTTACTCTTACTCATAGGATATATTCAGATACAAATTTTGTATTGCCTATATTTATTGTAACTTATAATATAACTGATGGGGCATACAGACCCTCATATGCACCTTTGTTTACACTGTTCATTTTTCTCATATTTTTATATTCAGAGTTGATTATATTGTTTACACTGTATATTTGTTCTCATATTTTTATATTCTGATCTAATTATATTGTCTATATATTTATACTATTACCCTGCCCATACCTGTAGCCTCCCTCTCCCAAGCTACTACGACACCCATTTCCCCAAGGGGATCAATAAAGGAATATCTTATCTTATCTAAACATTGGTTCAAGAGTCTTCTGATTTCTGGTTGAACATGTGACATACTGTTGGAAATGGTGAATGGAAATGGAATTAAATTGGGGGCATCAGGTGAACATTTGCCAATACATGCTTATGAATCATTTCCGCTGCTAGTAGTAGTGAGTAGTTTGCTTTAGGGTGAATGTACAGACGGTGCAGCGCTGTGACAAAGCACTCAAACAAAGGCCTACTTAAAAACTCAAAACCACGTTGCCTTTTCAACAGCAATAACAGCGATGGTTCGACGGGAATAAACAGCGAGTCGACCGTATTCATAGCGGTTCATAGTGGTTGCCTGGAAACGCACCAAACATTCCACACAAGCCACGTTCTGGGAAAAGCAGATATGCGCTGCTATTCTCTGACGCAGGCCAAAGCCAAGGCCTCAGACCATACAGAACTCAAACACAAGAGACCATTATGTGTCTCTGTGTGCGTGTGTGTGTGTGTGTGTGTGTGTGTGTGTGTGTGTGTGTGTGTGTGTGTGTGTGTGTGTGTGTGTGTGTGTGTGTGTGTGTGTGTGTGTGTGTGTGTGTGTGTGTGTGTGTGTGTGTGTGTGTGTGTGTGTGTGTGTGTGTGTGTGTGTGCGTGCATGCGTGTGTCTGTGTGTGTGTGTGTGTGCGTGCGTGCATGTGCGTGTGTGGACATGTGTGTTTGAGGAATAGAACCACAGAGCAGCGGTAGTATTTGCTGGACCTCATTAGGAAAGGGTAATTATTGGGGTTAAGGGTCAGGGCCGTCATTACTAGTGGGTTAACGTGAGTTTAAGGGTCAAGGTAGGCAGTGGTCAAAGGCTATGGGATAAGGCATTACAAGGGTAAGGGTGTGTGTGTGTGTGTGTGTGTGTGTGTGTGTGTGTGTGTGTGTGTGTGTGTGTGTGTGTGTGTGTGTGTGTGTGTGTGTGTGTGTGTGTGTGTGTGTGTGTGTGTGTGTGTGTGTGTGTGTGTGTGTGTGTGTGTGTGTGTGTGTGTGTGTGTGTGTGTGTGCGTGCGTGCGTAGAATGTTTATTTGCACCATATCCCTGTGGTTCTAATGGTCGGTACGAGCCAGTGGCTGTGGAGTAGGAGATGAATATGCAATAAGCAGGTAACAGCGTTTAACATGCGCAGTACCACTGTAAACATATCAACAGATAATGGGCTTAATTTACTAAGTATAACACACAACCGTTTTTGTACGGAGATCTTTTTAAATATACATCATCAGACTCTCTTTCCACTCCACTTAAAATTAGATTATAATGAACCCTTGAAAACCGTGCATATTTAGCGTTTTCTTTTTTTGGCAATGTTAATTGTATCAACTTTAAACCGTTTATTACGCATGAGGAAATGTTGATAAATGAGGCCCAGTGTGTGTATGTTATGTTAAATTTACATTTAGTAATTTAGCTGACGCTTTTTATCCAAAGCGACATACAAGTTCTGTACAACAAGTCAGCAGGAAGGGTACAACTCTGGCAGCTAAGGGTCAGTAACATTGTTCATCAAACAGGGTCAAACTGGAGATATACCAAATATGAAGGTATAACGTCATGGATCCATGCAAAGGTATGGATTTTTACTATACCATCGTCCACAATATATATACATATTGTTAATCTTTTTTTGATTAACTTAAAAATATACAGTTTGTATTATATTATTATATACAAACTGTATATTTTTTACTTAATCAAAATAAGATTTCTTGCAGCCGTATTTAAAAAGGAAAAGACAATAGACCATTTTGAATTAAATAGGACCGTGACAACTGTATTACAAGATAACGATGTAAAAAACATGTTATTTTCACTGGAAGACATACTGTACCGTCACATACCGTTATACCGTCAAAACTAAAGGAAATATTGTGATATTTTGGTCATATCGCCCAGCCCTATCTGGAACACGCCAAAAACCTAACATTTCAAAAATCAACAGGGCTTTTGAGGTGCGCCCAGGCAGCAGTGGTTCGGCAAAATTCTATATAAAATTATCTGCTTAGAAAACGAAAATGTCTAATTATAATTTTGTATTTCTCCACATGGTAAATACACACGTTACAACATGTTTACATGAACATTTTGGAGTTGTATTTGGAGTGTATTTCGTGACTGTTGGGAACTAGGCTACACTGGCACACCTACTTCCAGTGAATGACGCTAAGCTATAACGTTGCGGCTGTTCCCTAAGCCTAATGCAATGCACGCACAGAGAAGAAAAGGGTATGCATCTGCTTGTCTAACTCCAGGGTGGATGGCAAATAAGCTAATTTCCCAAAAAGTTGACGTGTTCCTTTAATACTCCTTCCCCGTTAGCCTCAGGTGGAACTTCAGGACAGAGACACTCCTCTGTTGAGAGACCTTTATTCTCCTCCCTAGCCTTACGTTAACCCTTTCACTGCCGCACTACCAAACGGTTAACCCGTTCACTGCCACACAACAGCAGGTTAACCCTTTCACTGCCACAATACAGCACGTTAACCCTTTCACTGCCACACAACAGCAATGTTACCCTTGTAAAGGGTTAACCTTCTCTAGTGTGGCAGTGAAAGGGTTAACCAGAGTATCTCAGTGAAAAAGGGATGTTGCCACCGGGGCCCTTCTGGTGACAGGATGGGGTCCGGTGAGTGCTGTTGATGTAACTGACAGATATTGTTCTAATTGGATCACAATTGATTCGTATTATTCCATTCTCATATGCAGAGCTCCATGTCACACTGCCGGTGAGAGTTCTGCACACAGGTGCCTTATGGCGGTTACCGTTTACCGTTTAAAGGAACACGCCAACATTTTGGGAACTTAGCGTATCGTCTTCTCCAGAGAGAGACACGAAGATAGATACCAGCAGTGGCAAATCCTCCTGGAAGCCAAGGGAAGCCAGGCTTCCCCATTAAAATATGAATATGAAATATGAAATATGAAAAAAAATAAAAAAAAATATATAGTTTACAATCATAATCAAAAATTATTATTTTTCATCTCTGTGTTATAACGGTAGAATTGTCTCACTCTACACTGTCAGACTCACTGAGGCAGGCTGGCAGTCACTGTGCTCAGTCAGTCACTGTCTTCAGCTCAGGCAGGAGGGGAGGAGGGGGGTCTCTTTCCCTAGCATCCACCACGTGATGCATCCAAAACCAATTATTAGCCAATAGGATTCGAGCAGTCGAGCTGACTAAAGCCCTTTCCACATGATAACATTGGTCCCTCTGGCAGAAAAAGTACTCTAGAATCCACATACTGGGATTACTGGCATCTAACGTGAGTCACGTGACAACGTCTGAACCATAGGTCTGAACGTCATCCCCTCCCGGGATTGATTGATTGAACATTTTATTAACAGAGCAGGCACCGTAAGGCACGTTAGAATCCTATATTCTATTAGCAAACATTTAGCACTTTATTAGCCACTTATTTTTCGCCGGCGGGACATTTACTGAGGACCAGCACACTGTGGATATAATGATTTAACAAATCTATCTGTCCAGGAGGAGCAAGGGGGATTATATGGATGCTAAATTACTAACGTTATGGCTAGCTTAGATGCTAAATAACGTGATTGATTGATTGATTGATTGATTGATTGAAAACTTTATTAACAGATTACAGAATGGGTACAATACAGTACAGCTCAATACACACAATTGTTAAGGGGATGCAGACCAGAGAAAGACTTTTGTCTTGTTTACATCAGGGTCCCCCATCAGGGTCCCCCCTGTATGTCATGTATGTCCCTATGCCATAAATGTCATGTATGTTGTGTATGTCCCTATGCCATAAATGTCATGATGTCTTGTATGTCATAAAATGGGGGACCCTGATGTAAACAAGACAAACGTCTTTCTCTGGTCTGCATCCCCTTATAAAATTGTGTGTATTGAGCCAAGTTTCAAGTTTCTTTAATAGTTGTCATACAGAAGTACAGAATACTTTCATACAAAATGCTTCTTACTGTTACGCTCCAGAGACTGTGCTAGACAGAGCCGTACTGTATTGTACCCATTCTGCAATCTGTTAAATAAATAAAAATAAAGTTTGACTGGCCGCGAGCCATACTGTAGTGTACATGGTGACTGCCTGACGTAAATATTTAAAAAAAAATAAAAAATAAAAAAAAGATTAATAAAAAGATTTAATATTTTTGTTTGGCATCCCCTGTTATTTTACCCACGCGACGCCAATGGATACCAGTTTCCTCTCTGTGCGTTCAGTAGAAAGCTATCTGGCTGCATGTTAGCCTAGCTTAGCACAATGAATGGAAGCGGACAGTGACGGGTAGCCTAGGCATTGTCCAACTAACACCTCTCCCGAAGACAACATGCAGCCAGATAGCTTTCTACTGAACGCACAGAGAGGGAACTGGTATCTATCTTCTTGTTTCTCTCTGGAGAAGACGGTAAGCTTTCCCAAAATGTTGGCGTGTTCCTTTAAGAAAACCCGGCAATACACTTGAATTGCTGTAGAAATAGTATCGCGAATAACCAAATAATTAAGCAGGTCCGAGCTATTCCGTGATATAGCTATCAGAGAAGTAAACAGAACATACTACGCCACACCTTTATGGCTGTGTTCATCGTTGTTTACAAACTTAGCAGTACAGACATCACAAAGTGACATGTTTTAAACTCTTGTCGGGCTCAGGGAACAATTAGCAGTGGATTATTTATTAAGTTCGGAGAGGGAAAATATAATTGGAGTAAATAAGAAGCGGTTAGTTTACCTCATGTGGGGCGCGGAGGTGTTTTGACAGTGAAACGGCATCAAACCCACGGACGGAGGAGTGTTTTGATTAGTTGACTGATTCAATTGAAGTTACCTCTGCTCTCTGCCACCCATCTTGACGACTTGACAGTTTGTGTGAAGCATATAAGCAAAGATAAATTCCCTTCATTTCTAGAGCATAAAATGGGAACGACACAAATGTAAAAGTGACCAGAGTTACCTTGCTTGAAGAAATTAACTTTTTGATGCCATTTTATTTTATTCTCCAATGCTTAAAGGTGCTATAGATAACATTCATCCACAAGATGTCGCACTAGAGCACCGGCATTTAATTCATCCAATCAGGTGCATTCCACGTGGGGAAATGGGAAGTAGGGAGGAGGCACATACACGCAACATGTAAACAACAACATTAATTTAGAACCCACCAAATTTTTTAAAAGATCAATAATCTTGTAGGGGGATTCCGCACCTTTCTAAAAGCCCCATGCTTTTATCTTCACCGCCATCGCCGCAATACCTCGACACTCAATACCTCGACACTCAATACCTTAGTATCCTTGGGACAGTTTAAATATTTAATGACCGGCCGTTTCATCCAAGTTGTTTTTAATTGTTTTATTGATTGACTTTGTAATTTTTGTGCGCTGTATCCCTCGACGTCTTTTGAAATGGGAGTTGCTCTGAGTGATTCCTGCTCTCAGTGATTCCCGAGACTGAATACGGGTTGAATGAATGAGTCTCGTGTCTGGCTCGTGAAAGTGGCTCAGGAGACAGAGCGGCGGGTCCCCCGGTTCCATCCTGCTCCTCCCTAACTGCTCCCGATGAGCATGTTGGCACCTTGCATGATTGACTCCACGTATATTTTTATCTAGGTATTTTTAAGTGTCTTATGATGATGACTGTGATGATGATGATTTATATCGTTTTTGTATAGATTGCCCTGTACACAGACACTTTTGTTGTATAATGTGCCTCGCTCATTATACAATGATAATAAAAACTTAATTGAATTTAATTGGTAGTGAATGTGAGGCATAGGCGTATATTTAGGGGGGGTTGCATGGGACATCTAGCCCTCAATATTGAGAAGAGATAAATGTGTCCCCCTCAAAAAATATAGCTAATATGAAAGACAAGCCCCTCCCCAGAAGAGGTAAGAAATAAGAGGGTCAAAACATATATATATATATATATATATATATATATATATATATATATATATATATATATATATATATATATATATATATATATATATATATATATATATATCCTTCTTATATTAACCAATAATTTCAGACACCCCTACAGGACCATACCATCTCAACCTTGCAGGCAGTGGTGGCGGGGGGAGGGGCTATCAGGGGCTTAACCTCCCTCTGAAAAAGGCTTAGCCCCCTCTAAGCCCCCCCTCCCAGTTATGTTTTTTATTTTATTTATATATAAAATACATTACGAATTCCGTTATATTGGACATTTGTATTAATTATATCAAGCGAGGAACTGAGAAATTTGGCAGAGAGAGACGGCAACATTATCGTGGGTTTGCGTGATGAATCTCCACCTCCCAACGACTTATTTGCGAGAGTATGCCGCTGCAGAGCCGCAGATTCAGCTGTTTTCAGGCCCTATCTGGGGACCGCTCAACAGCGCCCCCCACCCAACAGCTGAATTGCCAATGGCTGAATTGGAGTATTGCACTGTGCCGGCAAGGCTGGTGGGTTCTGTGGCTCTGCAGCTGCATGCTTCTCGCAAATCCAGAAGCTCCCGCTGACAACATTGTTGTCATTATTAGACCTGCTTGGTGAAGCAACAATGAAACAAATGTAATGATTGTTTTGTTCATCGCATAGGCTATTTAATTTTAGCCTATTTTAATACAATTCAAATAATCAAATTGTGCTTAGAGGGAATTATTTTCACCGGACATTATGACCGGAGAGATTTAATATGTCGGACTTCAACAGATTTTGCGGAAACCCTGCCATGCAGTCTTTGTTGTCACACACGCACACACACACACACACACACACACACACACACACACACACACACACACACACACACACACACACACACACACACACACACACACACACACACACACACACACACACACACACACACACACACACATGTCGAGCTTTATTGGGTTATTGGGTGCTTGCATTGGTGTATAACGCTAAACATTTAGTAACGTGCATTTTCAATGATGTAGCCTATATTAGCCGTTATTTAGTTTGTTATTGTTTGTTGCATTAAAATTCATTAGCACCTGCTATAAACAATCCAGCCTCCCCAGAGCTCCCCCAATGCCAATTATCTGGCGCCGCCACTGCTTGCAGGACAGGAAGTGTTTGACGCCCAACATTCCCCGCAGGAAAAGGAGCACCAGACCTCCGCTTAGTGTCACCCTCAATGTTGACAGCAAACCTCACCCCTTGATGTCAGGCATACGCATTTACAGCATAAGTTGTAAAGCACTTTGGATAAAAGCGCAGAATGAATGCCGTCCATTCCATATTTGCCATCTTGCACTTTCAGTACACACCCACCCACTTACACACACCCTGATGTTCACTTTAACTGTGTCACACGAGATAGGAAGTACTTCTGCACACAGACAAGGCCCGTTCGTTCGCTATCATCACAAACGTCCAGAGGACAGGCGTGCGGTGTGGAAACCTTTGAGAAGCGCTCAGCACCTTTTCAAACAGTCTGTCTCCCGGCGTGGCACCTGTGTGGTTAGTCTGTCGTACCGCGTTGCCCGCTTTGTCACGGCGGTGGACAATACCGGCACACACCGTCTCAACATAGGCCTCGGGATAAAGAGAGCACAGGAGTGAGAGCTCTCATTCTCTCTCACTCTCTCTCTCTCTCGCTCTCTCTCTCCCCCGGTTCCCTGGCCCACGAGGGGCAGAAAGAGGCGCTGTGTGCAGAGAGAGAATGAATGGCGTAGCGGCAGAGCAGAGCGAGCTCCACGGTGGACAAAGCCTGTTCTCTCCAGTCTTCAAAATGCCAAACCCTGCCCCCCCCCCCCCCCCCCACATCCCTCTCTCTCTCCTAGGCCACTTGCCCCCCCATCCTCCCCTCCTTCACATCACATCACATATGAGGGTTTTTTCTTTTTCTTCCCACAGTCTGCTGCCAGCGAGTCTATTAGGGAGCAGGCAGTTTCAGGTCCTTTCATTTCACCCTCCAAGAGAACGAGAGAGAGATATAGAGAGAGAGAGAGAGGGAGAGAGAGAGGGAGAGAGAGAGGGAGAGATGAGATATGAGAGAGAGAGGGAGATATGAGATATGAGAGAGAGAACGAGAGAGTGAGAGAGAATGACATAGAGAGAGCGAGACAGAGAGAGAGTGAGAGAGAAACAGGGGGAGAGAGAGGAGAAGAGATGAGATACGAGAGAGAGAGAGAGAACGAGATAGTGAGAGAGTGAAAGAGAGAGATAACGAGAGAAAGAGAGAGTGAGTGAGGGAGAGAGAGAGGGGTAGAGAGCAGAGAGAGCAGAGAGTGAGAGCGAGAGAGCAGAGATAGAGAGAGGGAGAGAGAGAGTGAGAGAGAGCAGAGATAGAGAGAGGGAGAGATAGAGACAGTGCAGAGAGAGAGGGAGAGAGAGAGAGAGAGAGAGAGAGAGAGAGAAAGGGGGATAGAGAGAGAGAGAGAGAGAGAGAGAGAGAGAGAGAGAGAGAGAGATAGAGATAGAGAGGGAGAGGTAGTATAGCCAGTGGAGTGAAACCGCTCACTCTGATAGAAGATAAAGCATATCAGCGTCTAGTAATGTGTTGTTTTCTTTTTTTACTCAAGTCAGTACCATTTTGACAGCCCCCCCCCCCCCCCCCCCTCTTGCCCACCCTACTCCCCCGAACAAGTCCTCTATTTTTTTCACGTGACAGGGTTTTCCATTCCCCCTGCTTCTCCTCGTGGTCACCACAAAATCGATGAGCGTGACGTTTGACGGAAATTTTATATATTGAATTCAAGCCGAGCGACCAGGCCGTCTCTGCATCGGCATGCTGACAAAGCCACGCAAGAGGCAAAATAAATACATTTAAAAAACACACACACAAAAACATGCAAAAACAGTGATGGGGGGAACAAATGGATAACCACGAATTCTCCGCCTGGTATGTCATGGTGACATTGTCAACAAGAAAAACCACTGGAAGGAAATCAACCAGCATATCGTAGGAGGGTAGGATGGGTAATTGGGGTCAGGAATGATTGGTTCTAAAAGCCTGCTTCAGTGTTCACGTCTGCCAGATGTCTTCGGGGGTTAATGTGAAATCTGAACAACGCTCTGAGGTCATCGCTCAAACGCCCGCGCCCACGGGGCAGCCTCTATGGTAGGGTATCAGATAGGCACAGCCTCCACAGCAGGGTATGCAATAGGCACAGGCTCCGCCCACCACTTCATTTGCATACCTGGACTTCGCGTCAGGCGCTTTCAGGCTCTTTCCCCCAGCGACCAACGCGTCCTTGAGTCGGGCCGGGCGAGGCCAGCGTGTTAACCCCCTCCCGCCCACCCGGGTTGGTCTTGGGGTTGGTGTAGGAATGCAAATTGTAAGGTGAGTGTATAAGATAAGGTAAGTTAAGGTATTCCTTTATTGATCCCCTTGGGGAAATTCTGGCTTTCTCAGAGACAGAGAGAGAGAGTGCAAGAGAGAGAGAGAGAGGAGAGAGAGAGAGAGAGAGAGAGAGAGAGAGAGAGAGAGAGAGAGAGAGAGAGAGAGAGAGAGAGAGAGAGAGAGATAGCGAGAGAGAAAGGAATAGAGTGAGAGAAAGAGAGAGATAAAGAGAGAGAGAGAGAAAGAAAGAGAGAGAGAGAGAGAGAGAGAGAGAGAGAGAGAGAGAGAGAGAGAGAGAGAGAGAGAGAGAGAGTGGGAGAGAGATAGCGAGAGAGAAAGGAATAGAGTGAGAGAAAGAGAGAGATAAAGAGAGAGAGAGAGTGAGATAGATAGATAGATAGAGAGAGAGATAGAGAGATAACACACACCACCACCAATCCCATACCACACAGATCTACACGTCAACCCCATGACCGACAGATCTCCACCCGGGGATAAACTACAAAGCCTGGAGTCAACCATAAAAGACTACCAGAACCCGCTATACTCCCCTATTACACTACAAGAACTACAGGACAAAATAAAATCACTCAAAACCAAGAAGGCCTGCGGAGCGGATGGTATCCTAAATGAAATGATCATATTCACAGACTCCAAATTCCAATTGGCTATACTAAAACTCCTTAACATTGTCCTTAGCTCCGGGATCTTCCCCAATATCTGGAACCAAGGACTCATAACACCGCTCCACAAAAAGGGAGACAAATTTGACCCAAACAATTACCGTGGGATCTGTGTCAACAGCAACCTTGGAAAGATCCTCTGTATGATCATTAACCACAGACTCATACATTTCCTCACAAACAACGATACCTTGAGCAAATCACAGATTGGCTTCCTACCAAATCACCGTACAACAGACCACATTCTCACCCTCAGCACCCTAATCGACAACCAAATAAATAAAAATAAAAACAAAGTATACTCCTGTTTCGTTGACTTCCAAAAAGCATTTGACTCAATTTGGCACGAGGGTCTGCTGTACAAACTGTTAGGCATTGGAGGAAAAACCTACGACCTCATAAAGTCAATGTATACCAACAACACATGTGCTGTGAGGTTTGAGGAAAAACACACAGACTTCTTCCCTCAACACCGCAGGGTTAGACAGGGGTGCAGTTTGAGTCCAACCCTCTTCAACATATACATAAATGAACTGGCAAAAACATTGGAACAAACTGCAGCACCTGGCATCCCCCTAGCAAACACAGAAGTCAAATGCCTACTGTTTGCAGATGACCTGGTGCTGCTGTCCCCAACAAAAGAAGGGCTACAACAGCACCTTGACCTTCTGCACAAATTCTCCCAGACATGGGCACTGACAGTAAACCTAAACAAAACTAAAATTATGATATTCCAAAAAAGGCCCAGCCTACAACAACAAAAACACAAATTCCTCCTAGACACAATTTCCCTAGAAACCACAAAAAACTACACCTATCTCGGCCTAAACATCAGTGCTACAGGGAACTTCAACCAAGCTGTAAACGACCTGAGAGACAAAGCAAGAAGGGCTTTTTATGCCATAAAAAGGAACATCAAGTTAGACATTCCAATCAAAATCTGGCTCAAAATATTAGACTCCGTCATAGAACCGATTTCCCTATATGGTTGTGAAGTCTGGGGCCCACTTGCAAACCAAGACTTCACCAAATGGGACAAACACCCAATTGAGACTCTGCATGCAGAATTTTGCAAATCCATTCTCCGCACCCAACGGAAAACATCAAATAATGCATGTAGAGCAGAACTAGGAAGATACCCACTAATCATCAAAATTCAAAAAAGAGCACTCAAATTTCACAATCACCTAAAGAAAAGCGATCCAGACACACTCCACAACATACAATAGCCCTCACCCACAGAGAGACCCTCGATAGATGCCCACTCAGCCAGATGGTTCTGGGACTCTGCTCACAAACACAAGCAGAGCCACCAGACTGGACTAAATCAAATTATAAGAAAACAAAAAGAAAACTATCTGACACATTGGAAAGAAACAACCCAAAACCAGAGCAAATTAAAATGCTATTTGGCCCTAAACAGAGAGTACACAGTGGCAGAATACCTGAGCACTGTGACTGACCCAATACTAAGAAGATCCTTGACTAGGTACAGACTCAGCGAGCACAGCCTAGCCATCGAGAAAGGCCGTCATAGATAGACCTGGCTCCCAAGCGAAGACAGACTATGCACCCACTGCACACAAGATGAGTTGGAAACCGGGCTCCACTTCTTAACAACCTGCCCACTATACCAAGATATCAGAGACATATACTTCCCACAAATTGCAAACACCCAAAGAGACTTTGAAAACATGGACAATAACTCAAAACTCCCATACCTACTGGGAGAAATACAAGAATGTGCAAACACAGCAGCAAGATTTGTGAGCTGCTGTGACAAGAAAAGGACATCCAACGGAATACAACCACCATAAAGACTGTACAAGAAATTCCTTCTGTAATGTACTGATTTATTTTGTTTTATCTGTTTGATTGTTTTGTTTTCTTTGGCTTTGGCAATGTAAACGTATGTTTCCCATGTCAATAAAGCCCATTTGAATTGAATTGAATTGAGATAGAGAGAGAGAGAGAGAGAGAGAGAGAGAGAGAGAGAGAGAGAGAGAGAGAGAGAGAGAGAGAGAGAGAGAGAGAGAGAGAGAGAGAGAGAGAGAGAATGCAAGGCGTGTCAGGACATGGTATTTCCAATCACGGGTCAGAACGTTAGGTTATGACTATAACCAAGTTCTGTTAGTTAGGGGCGATGCTTGGCATCGCCTTCTGCACTATCTCGCGTACGTGCACGCGTACTGAATAAACCACAAATGTACCTCTAATACCAGTATTAGTCTGACCACACCCCTCATCAGCTTACCTTCATAAGCAGGTGTGTGGTCACCTGCTCTCCTCCTTCCCAAGCTTTCACCACAAGGTGAGGACAAGGGCTGCAGCGGCGTCCGATGCCAAGCATCGCCCCTAACTAACAGAACTTGGTTATAGTCATAACCTAACGTTCTGTATCGTTAGTGGCTTAGCTTGGCATCGCCTTCTGCACAAGGGAGGCCAAGCGGAGCCACTTGGCTGACAAATACACCCCGCTGACAGCCCCCCAAAACCATCAGAACAGGGAGGGCCGAGCCCCCCCGACCCCCCCTAATGGAGGGTAGCCCCCCTATTAGGGACGTCACGGGAGGGCGACGGACCCGCCCGTGCGAAGAGGCACTCAAGCAACTCAACGCACAGGGTGAGCAGACCGTGGCTTGACCCACGACTACACACACGCACAACCCGCATGCCACCCGGGAACGAACGGAGGAACAACCTCGTTACTGCCCCCAGAATCACGGGGTCAAGGGCAAACCCAACCCCGTGGCAAGGCCGTAGCAGCGGAGCACGAAGGAAGACCCAGACCCACCAAAAGGACTGGACTCCCTGGAATGGGGGCCCGGAGAAGTCCATGATGCCAGCATCAAGACCCCACCAGGTGGGCACGTAGTGCCCCGCCCCCCACATCGCCAGCGTATTCGGACAAAGGCCCCTCAGTTACTGCACCTGGTATTCCCAGGCGGAACCAACCAGGCCAGTAAGCCGAGCGGGCCCCGTCCCCCCAATAGTACACCGCCTGGCACACTGACCCTGCAGAATAGGCAGTCAGCATGGCCGTAAGCACACAAAAAAGGTTAACCAACGGAAGCAGGCAGCGCACCGGGGAAAAACCAGGCAACAGGCTGTTAACCCTAGCCTGGAGACTGCGGACGAGACAGGCGCCAGAGGGGACAGCTGAACACAGCCGCCCCGGCGGAAGGAGCGTAAGCTGGCGGTGTTGCATGACCAAGCCTCCATTTAACAACCCCCACCCAGAGGGGTCGAGGCAGAGAAGGCTGACACGATTGGCAGACGTCATGAACGTGCAGGGGCACCCTCAACCGGTGAACCCGGGAGTTGACACTGCTCCAACACACCAGGGAATCAACCACCTCGGTGTTACCCAATGCGGTGGTTGTTCCTATAACCCCTCAAGAAAAAACTCCAAAACACACCTGCGGGTATACACCGGCTATACCGCAGTACAAGTGTTTCAGTTTCCAAAAAGGGTTAACCCAGGCCTACGGGTCGCAAACATCACTTCGGACCGGGCCTGGCGGTACGGGAAGCACAGGGTCACCAGAGGAGGTCAAAAAACCACCCCCACAGGCCCCTCTTCGCCATGCGTGAGAGAGGAGCGAAAAACAATGGAGAACCAGCCCCTAAGCACACCGTACCTGGTATTCCCCGGCGGTCTCCCAACCAAGTACTAACCAGGACCAACCTGTGTAGCGGCCGAGATCCGACGAGATCGAGCGCGTACAGAATGGCATGGCTGTAAGCCATGACGACAGTGCTGAGTAAAAACATACCCAACCAGGGTCTCCATAGCGCTTAACCCTGTGACACCCAGACCGACCTGGCATTTTTCCCCCTGAAAAAAGCCCAAGTCCCTCAGGGTACCAGAACAGCAGATCTGCATCCCCGGCGGACAACGGGTTCAACTGATCTGGACCAGCGTGACCAGAACCAGTCCCGTGCCCTAACCACGCCGACATGCCCCAGGAAAAGGGCAGATATGCGTGTTGATCTTAACATGAAAAGAAGGCGCCACCCAGACGTCGGGACGAACCGCGCCTGGTGGCCCACCCCAAGGGCGTGAGACCCCACTACATATGTTCAGATCCATCCCGTCATCATCCCCCAGACATGAACGAGGATCCGTCGACAACCCACCCAGGTCATGGGATGTGGTCGCCGGAAGAGGAAAAACCCCCATCTCAGTTGCTTTATAAAAACGCTGTTTCAACCACAAGCAACTAAGGCGTGCCAGTCAATCGCCTGTTTACAGCGAGCTAGCACTATACGTGCGTCGGGACACACCCCCATCAATGAACAGGCTATTTAGACCTGCCATTGAATCCCCAAGGCGCCCAGGGGAACGACAAGAGGGGTGTGACACTCCCTAACTCCAACACTTCTGGAATAGAAAGAAGGAAGCATCAACAGTATGTATCCCAGTCTACACAGCCGGGGTAAAAAATGTTCACATTTTTACATCCCACCACCCTCCCATAGGAAAGAGACGGGGATCCCCAGAGAGACTTCCCACGCGAGCTGTACAGATTGAAAAGAATATATTGCACCTTGAGCCATGTAAAAAACTGGTTTTAGGGCCTCCGGGGAAGAGGCACCGAACCCATACACACTCAATAAACGAATTGAATCGAATATACATACAATAGAAAAGGACCCTTCTAGAGGGTCCACTCACTTTGACAATCTGAGGAGGAAGGCTCTGTACTCTGATGGAGGCTTCCTCACATGGATCACATGGAAGAAGGAGTCCGAACTCACAGAAGGCCTGAGTAGGCGCTTGGTGAGGAGGAGCCCTGACCACCCCCCCTGAAAACAGATCCATCACATGGACCTGAACAGCACACGGAAGTCCTACCAACAGAGACGCGCACGGTGACGTACTCTATGGCGGGGGAATTCCTGCGGTGCACACGCCCAATATACCAGGCCGTGGGACCAGGAACTCCCTCCCCCCCCCCCCCCCCCCCCCCCGTAACGTGCCGAACCGCCACGTGACGGGAACCTTGAAGGACAGGGGGTGTACCCCTGACCGACAGAACAACGGGGAGAGGAAAGGTTACCAGTTCACCCCTTTACGACCCCACACCCATGATACGACGTAACGACAAAAAGAGAATATGACACAGTCATAGTCAACCCTATGAAGCGTTTCACAGCTCCACACAGCGCACGAGCTAACCTGCTATCTGATTTTTACTAAGGAAAAACACAGAATAGAGAGGGCTCTAAGAACCCCGGTCCAACATACACATGTGCTTCTGTGGTCAGTACAACCCAGTTGTAGGTCACATGACACACACAACCCATCATCATCACAATGAGAGAATACATCATTCTTGATTAGTATCGACCACAGGCCTTGCTAAGCACACATGACCGCAACCAAACCAATTTCCCTTTAGGAAATAAGTTTCTCCAGCAGATTTAGCACAACCTCAGCAATCAAGCTGAGAGTTACATCGTATCCCTACCACACAAAAGACACAATTAATGCACAACATGTCTGATAGGAGGTGATAAAGTCCCCAGGGAACCGGGGGGGGAAAAACACAATCCTCCTATTTTACCCTCAATACGGCCAGTTAAAACAGGAAAACCTGTTAATGTGTGAACTCACTGTCCATTGTCATTACAGTCTGAGAAAGAACATTCTTTTACTCACTCGTCACCAAGCATAGCTTCATAGGTTAGTTGCCTTAGTAGTGAGTACACGGTACACATAAACACCATGATGTTTCTCACACAACAACCAGATCAATACATCACGACCTGCACAGAGAAGCTACTGCCAGTGACAAAAACAGCTCACACACAACCCGCAACGTATCTCAAATGCATTGCAACAACACACGTTTTGGGAAAAAAAACACCGTCATTCACAATACATTTAGCAAGGTAAAACCAGAAGACGTGTTATGAGGGTCTGGCCAACCCCGTACCTGCCCGGAACGCAGATCAGCGAAGTGCAGTCATAAGCCACCGTAGAACACAGCCCTCTTTGTTGACGCAATCCCCGTCTAGGCTCAGGCAGGGTTGACGAACATCCCCTGTCAAAGATGACGTCGTGGTCAAGAGTGTAAAACATGTTAAAAATCAAAGCACGTTCAACAGAATAGCATCAAGCTAACGGCTGCTCCAACCGTTCGGGTGCTATCGCTTCCGCTCGCGAGACGCCGATCTACGACGCACGCGATCAGGAGCGAGCTCCCGGCGGCGCGCGAGAAGCCTAAGCTACCCCGCGCCAGGCCACCGACCGGCTAACCGTAAGCTATGAACATGTAAACAATGACATAACACTCACCCAGACAGGCCGCCGTTCTGAACCCTCCTCACTTTTTAAGAGAAAAGAGAAAACAAGACGTCAACACCGCTTCACAACGGTGACAATAACACGTCCGGCGGAATCAGCACAGTACCAACTGGCCTGTATAGCTGACTTTGAACATGAATCTGCCGCTATCGCACATTACATGCACATATCCCCTCGTGAAGGAATACTCTCATTTGGATATGAAAGATGGGGTCTTAACACGGTGACAGAGAGAATCCACTCGTCCAGAACACACAGGGATCACCAGTGTCAATGGTCGCGGCCCACTAGTTAAAACTAAAATGGTCGCCAGACCAAGGCCTTCTGTCGCCTAGACGGCTAAACAAAGGACCCTAGCCTGGGGCCGGTTTCCATAAACTTTGTCTAGTAGCCCCCATAGCACCAACAGACATGTGGAGCCCGCCAGCAAACACTACTCACCCAACCTGGAACGCACCGCTCCTCACAACAGCGGCATGTCCGACAGTTCAGCTGTGGCCTGACAGGTTTCACCCCAACAAACACAGCAAGGAACTGCAGTTGAGAAGCATGCAGCGGCGTGCTCCCAATACGAAAACCGGTGGAGGGTTTGTAGAATGATCATCATCTTCTAGACACTCCAGTACGAAGACAATATCGCCGTATTTTCTCGAAAATAGTGAGAGAGAAAATAAAGATATGATGTCAACGTATCCTTGTTTCCCAAGCTGTTCCTAATCCAATTTCTTCCATCATGGTGTCAAGTGTGGGGATCTACCGAGGCACCTCTTCCTTGTGGTGAAAGCGAGAAGGAGGAGAGCAGGTGACCACACACCTGCTTATGAAGGTAAGCTGATGAGGGGTGTGGTCAGACTAATACTGGTATTAGAGGTACATTTGTGGTTTATTCAGTACGCGTGCACGTACGCGAGATAGTGCAGAAGGCGATGCCAAGCTAAGCCACTAACGATACAGAACAGGCAGAGCGTTTATTCAACTTTAAAAAAAAAACGAACGAATAATAAATAAACGAATGAATGAATACAAATAAATAAATAAAGAGAGGTAACTACTGTGCCATTGTGTAAGCTCTCTCCGGGAACCTCTTTGTGTTCCATTATCCGCCACTAAAAGACCCAGATGCGGTTATTTTTCTTGAGCGCCGAGGACAATCTGTCCCGTTCTAAAGCTGTTTATCTTTTCGACCGTGTTTCATTCTCCAATTATTTTTGCAACGGTCCGGGTTCGTCATTAGCGGCTGAGTGCACACAGTGCTCTTGAAGCGCTGCTGTTTTCATTCCCTTTCCACAGGTGCATCCATTAAGCCCCGGTCTGTGATTCCGCCGTGCACACATACGTTCCAAATTCATACGCATATACCAGAATTCGACCTGTAGATGGAGAGCACACTATCTGGAACTCTTAACGGAATACATACTCATGTGCAAACAGAATATGACTCTGAGCCTTGACATTTAGCTGTTATACTATTATAGCACTCGTTTACCTATGCTTTTTCTTTTGTTGTTGCTGTTCTTAGATCTATTCTATTTCAATCCTTCACAAATGTTCTTATGTACCCCAGTTGCTATTGCATGTACATATTAGTCTTTTATTACACGTATATGGACATACATACCAACTATTTTGCCTGTTTTATTCTCCATCCATTGATTATCCATAGCAACACTACTATCACCGACATCCAAGAAGGGGGATCCCCCCCTTGAACGGCCCTTATGAGGTTTCTTTCCTCCACATTGCCTGTGGTGATTTTTTCCTATTGCTAGGTTTTTAGTGATATTTTCCTTACCTTTGCTGGGGTATGTCTGGGAGTGTTGCATTTATTTATTTTACATTTTATTTTGGATTCCATGGTGTTTTTTGTTTTGTTCTTGATTTATTGTGATGTTTCTTCTTGACTTGTTTAAAGAAGACTTGTCTGGCCCATGGGGACATTAACGTGTGTGGTCGGCCCTTACAAATAAATTAGATTTGATTTGATTAACCCGCTGTGAATCGGAACGTGGCGATTTTTACTAAATTGGAAGATGTAGATTAGCGTTTACAAACATTTAGTTGAATAAAACCACGACAAAGTTGTAAAAAACAAAATCATATTCAAAATCTTACACATTTCCTCACAAGACATGTTTTATTTAAATGTATTTCAAAGGAAGAACCTTCAGCTTTAGTTCATAGTCAGTTGGAGGGTATTCAATGTGTTGTTCAGAGCAAACTGGAGGAACCCTAAGAACCGTCATTTGAACGCGTAGAATAGGTTCCAAGATTCCATTCCAACATGTGATGTGATGTAAGGGGGGAGTTTACCAACAAGGGCTTTCAAAATAAACAAATACCAATGATTGTTGCGCCTTTCAACCAGAGAAGGCTATCTGACATTTTCACTGACAATACAGCTAGTGATGTAAGTACAGTAACAAACCAAATTATAAATGACTGATTACAGATCAGATTACAGATTGCCTATAAACAGGGTACATATCGACACTAAAGGTGCATTCAAAGGCATGTTTGCATAACTGTTCCTCAGGAGAAAATATGTTCTGTAGCTGGAGAGCTGCACTGTTGTTGTTGTTGGTGTTGTTGTTGTTGTTGTTGTTGTTGTTGTTGTTGTTGTTGTTGTTGTTGTTGTTGTTGTTGTTGTTGGTGGTTGTTGTTGTTGTTGTTGTTGTTGTTGTTATTAACACGTTGATTGCCTAAGGCTAAATTCATGATATACCATCCCTTGCCAGCTCTATTTGTCTATGGAAAAGTTCCCCTTCTTTGCAGGGCTATAACGTTTTAAATTCTATTGCTAAATTGCCATTATTAGGGCCCATTCAAGGTCCTATATGTATTGTTCATTGTGTAGCAATGTTAAACTTTTTAATTCACATATTCATAGTAAAATATGGTCTAAAGTATAAGTATGTTTTCATCTCTTTCTGCAGCTTTCTCCAGAACGTGATTTATAGCCCCAAATGCATTATATTGATGATGAAATACAGTTTGGTAGGAATCTGTGCGAGATCAAACATTTCAATTGGACGTACTTCTAGAAGTTTCTACGTATCATCTGATGATGACCGGATGGGCGGGGGATCGTTTATAATTCCGTGGGCAGCGTTATATCATTCATCTAGTGTGGGTGATATGATCATCAGAGCAGTTTGTATCGAACACTTTCAAAAATAACGCTGAATCTTACCGTATCTTCCTCGCGCCGTTGGACGATGAGCGTGGAACTGAAATATTCCTATTATGGGATGTAGAAATACGCGATCTATTTCCAGGTTGTATAATAGTATATACGTCCAAATCATGTTGTTTATCGAGTTATTGGCAACGGATCGCTATGTATTGTGTCGAGATCGAGTCCCGGGACCTATAGAGAGTGCCCGGAAGTAATATGGATGATCAGCACTTCATCCACATAACTTCCTGTTTTGCGCTTCTGCCGATCGGCCACCAGATGGCGCTCTTGAACCGCTAAAGGATTGAGAGGAGCTCAGAACTGTGTGTGAAGGCTGCGGATGGAAAATATGATTCCGATCACAGATTTTTGAAATATTGATATTAAAGACGAGTTACGGCGTCCTCGGCAACTTGAGCATGGCGGGGAAGGACGCTTAAACACGTTTTCGGCACTTAAAGTGTTAAATAGTCGTTCAATTATACAAAAAATTATATTGAATAGTTTATGTGAATATTGTATATTTCCCCTGTTTTTACATACTGTGTAGTGTACCATATTAACTGTTACACCGGGGACCATATTAACACTTTAATCGCCGATGACGTGTTTAGACGTCATTCCTAGCCATGCTCATTCTGCCGAAGACGCCGTAACTCGTCTTTGATATCAATAATTCAAAAATCTGTGATCGAAATCATATTTCTCCTCCGGAGCCTTGAGATGTACTGGTGAGCTCCACTCAACTGTCTAACGGTTCAAGAGCGCCATCCGGTGGCCGATCGGCAGATCGGCCAAGAGGGAGGGGCGCGCCAAACAGGAAGTGTTCATCCATAATCCGTCCGGGCACTCGCGATCGGTAGCTGGACCCCATCTCAACACACTGGATAATCAATCGCTCGCCCTAACTCAATAAACAACGTTATTTGGACGTATATAGTATTATACAACCTGGAAATGGTTCATCAGGATCAACATCCCATAATCGAAAACTGTCTACTCCACGCTCATCCCCCAACAGCGCGAGGAACATACGGTAAGATCCAGCGTTATTTTCTAACGTATTCCATATAAACTGCTCTGATGACCATATGACCCACACTAGACGAATGGTATAACGTTGCCCACGGAATTATAAACGCCCCCTCGCCCATCCGGTCAATATCAGATGATACGTAGTAACTTCTAGAACCACGTCCAGTTGAAATTTTTCATCTGGCAACGATCGCTACCAAACTGTATTTGATCATCAATATAATGCATTTGGAGCTATAAATCAAGTTCTGGAGAAAGCTGCAGAAAACGATAAAAACATACTTATACTTTAGACCATATTTTAGTATGAATATGTGAATGAAAAAGTATATCGTTGCTACACCCTGAACAATGGATATAGGACATTGAATGGGCCATAATAATGGCAATTTAGCAATATAATTTAAAAAGTTATAGCCCTGCAAAGAAGGGGAACTTCTCCATAGACAAATAGAGCTGGCTAGGGATGGTCAATTATGAATTTGAACCATGGCGATCAAAGTGTTAACTGTTACACCGCTGAACAGCATGCTGGGTACGGATCGCTAGCTAGCCAGGTAGCACAACAGTCTGTTAACATCTGTGAGAAGAGAAAATAAAGATGAAGAAAGAAAGACCGGATATGTTACATTGTAGTAGCGTTTGTACGTGTGCCATGTTGTTTCACTAAGCTCACACATTTCAAGCATCAGTGATGTAACGTTCAGAATAAACTTTGTTCCTGGATATACTCTAGCCTGGTCCGCTAGCGTTAGCTGTTAGCAATGACAGCATCCAGCTAGCTCACGTTCGCTATTAAGTAAAAACAAAACCATACATTAACGTGGACACGCAGACATTTCAAGCATCAACGATGTAACTTTCAGAATGAATGCCTTTGTTCCTGGAAATAACGTTAGCCTGCTGTGACTCCAATATATCTAGCATTTAGCAATGACAGCAGCCAGCAAGCTCGCTTGTTTAATTATGTCACGTTCGCTATTAAGTAAAAACAAAATCACATGTTAACATGTATTCGAATAGTCACTTTGTGAGTTTTGCCCATTCCTAGTTGTTATTGTTATTGTTTACAATGGCAGAGGCAGCCATTGTGTTTACAAACGTGCATGCAGTCGAGCTGCCGTCGCCGCTTCCCGGTCCTCGATCACAACTTAATTATTCACCCCTTTAAATTTAAATTTTTTTTTATGATCGCTGTTCCTCTTTGTTGTGACGCTTCCTAATGTTTATTAGACGCTTTCATGCTTATCTACACAGGGCTCAGGTGTACACAGGCTAGTCGCTGCCGTCTCAAAAATAACATCTATCTCTGTTCCTTTATGATAAGATGACAAGTGATGAAAGGAGAGGCCACATTTACCCCAGCAACGTTCACAGTCGCAGTTGGATGTGACATTTATTACATCTGTGTAACGTTGCGTAACACCCCCTAATGAGCCATAGCGAACTGGCCAATGGGGAGCCCCGGCAGAGATCATGTGATACCAGAACGAGAGCGAGAGCGATGCGTTGTTGGTCCACTTTGATTCTGCACCGGCCCAGCATTGTAATAACCATTGTATGTCATTTTGTAATTGCTTTTACTCTGCTTTTCCTGTTTCTCATTTCCAGTTTTTATCTTATTTTATCCTTTTTTTATCGTGCTGTGATTACTTTTATTCTATCTCTTTTAGTTGTAAACTCAAAGTCGCTGTAAATGAGAGGAAACCTCATTGTCCCTGGAGTTTAAACAGAGGTTGAGTGAACATCCTCCTGGCTACAATATGACCACGTTGTGGCTCTTTAAGTAGGCTAGTCTCCGATTTAGAAGTGATAATCCATTACAACCTAATTCCCCATTAGTTAGTTACAACCACTGACCTATGGACATCTGACGCCCACCTCTCCATTTGGAACCAACTACCGGTTGATCTCAGGTTGCGCGCTCTGCACGTTGTGTCGGTTGAAAGCTAACGTGAAGCTAAAACGGCAAAGATGTATTCTAAAAACACAAGCGTGAAGAAGACTAGACTACAGGACATTCAACGATTGAGGTG
>NW_028173487.1:197516-202516 GCF_963971535.1 Notolepis coatsorum
ACACACACATAGACACACTGTACATACACACACATAGACACACTGTACAGACACACACATAGACACACTGTACATACACACACACACATAGACACACTGTACATACACACATATACACACTGTACATACACACATATACATACTGTACATACACACACGCATATACACACTGTACATACACACACATATACACATACACACATGACACATATTGTACATACACACACACACATAGACACATGCACACAGAACACATACTGTACATACACACACATAGCTACATACACACAGAACACATAATGTACATACACACAGTCACACACACATAGACACATACACACAGAACACCTACTGTACATACACACACATAACACATAATGTACATACACACACACATAGACACATACACACAGAACACATACTGTACATACACACACACATAGACACATACACACAGTGTCACATCCCTACTGGCCCTGCTCACTTCCCTCAATTCTTTCCTCCTCATCCTCCCCCACTCATGCATGGACTTCTCCCCCCACCTGCTGGACAATTCTCCTCACCTACCCTTGGACTACATTCACCTGAGCAGACCCTCCTCGCGCACTTGTGTATCTTTAAATAATCTATGTTCCTCTGTGTCCTGGCCCTCTTGTTGTCTCTTCCAGTCTGCTTGTTGCCTGTTGTATTCCCTTGTCTAGTTTAGGTTTAGTCTTGTTAGTGTTTATGTTTCCAGTGTGTTTAGTTAGTGTTTAGGTTTAGCGTGTCTTGTCTTGTATTTGTTATTTAGTCTTGTACTTTAGTCTGTCAGTCTGTTTCCGCTCCCAGGTGTGCCTCATTGTTAATCAGCCCTCATGTGTCAATCACCCTGTGTATATATGTCTAGTCTTCCCTGTGTCCCGTTGCGTGTTCATTGTTTACTGTTCCGGTGTCCTGTCATTGTTCCCGTTCTCTGTCGTCGTGCTCGTTTGCTGTCTTAGTTCACCTCGCCTTGTTCGTTCACTCAGCCTGCCTTGCGATGTTCGTTCACCCCGCCTGCTATGCCACGTTCGTTTATCCCGTCTACCTTGCTTGTTAAGTTCATAGTTTAGTGTTTTGTTCGTACCGCCTTTTTGTTTCGTTTTCCCTCTTCCAGCTTTCGCTGAGAGGTTTTATTCGTAGTGCCTTGAGTTATCCTGTTTAAGTAAAGCTTCCTTTTGAATCACTACCCGTCTTGTCCTGCCTGCTACTTCACTCCCCTGTCTGCATGTGGGTCCCACTAACAACACCACCATGTCGAACCATGACACACAGAACACACACTGTACACACACACACACACGCACACACACACACACACACACACACACACACACACACACACACACACACACACACACATATCACATACTGTACATATACACACACATATACACATACACACAGCACACATCCTGTACACACACACATAGACACATACACACATAACACATACTGTACATAAACATACACACACATGCATGTGGACACAGAAACACACACACAAACACATCCAACACACACACACACACACACACACACACACACACACACACACACACACACACACATGTGCATGTGGACACATACACACACAGGAACCCCCCTCAAACTGAACAGTGACATCTCCTTAGCAAATGATCTCAACTCCTTCTATGCGAGGTTTGAGGCTGTGAATAACAACACCAGCCTACAAACCACGGCAATGGGGGGGGGGGGGGTCTGCTGATGGAGACTCAGTGTTCAGGGTAACAGAGCATGAGGTGAGACGGATCTTTAAAAAAGTGGATATCAGGAAGGCAGCAGGACCGGACGGCATCCCCGGCCGCGTCCTAAAAGTCTGTGCCGACCAACTGGCCCCGGTTTTCACTGACATCTTCAACCTGTCCTTGGAACAGGCCGTCATCCCCACCTGTCTGAAGAAGTCCACCATCATCCCTGTACCCAAAAAATCTACGCCCGCTTGCCTCAACGACTACCGCCCTGTAGCCCTCACCTCCATAGCCATGAAGTGCTTTGAGAAGCTAGTGAAGGGCTACATCTGTTCCTCCCTCCCCATCAACCTGGACCCTCTGCAATTTGCATATCGCCCCAACAGGTCCACGGAGGACGCCATAGCCCATGTGCTGCACACAGCAGCATCACATCTGGACAAGAGGAAGGGGAACTATGTGAGAATGCTGTTCATCGACTACAGCTCAGCATTCAATACCATAGTCCCCTCCAAACTCATAGCCAAGCTCAGGGACCTGGGCTTGAACTATGACCTGTGCCAGTGGGTCCTGGACTTCCTGACGGGCAGACCCCAGGTGGTAAGAGCCGGCAACTGCACCTCCTCATCCATCACGCTCAACATAGGGGCCCCCCAGGGCTGTGTTCTGAGCCCCCTCCTCTACTCCCTGTACACACATGACTGCGTAGCACAGCGGAACAACAACACCATCATCAAATTTGCTGATGACACAGTAGTGGTGGGCCTGATCTCTGCCAACGACGAAAGGGCCTACCTGGAAGAGGTAGAGAACCTGTCACAGTGGTGTCAGGAGAACTGCCTCTCCCTGAACGTCAGCAAAACAAAAGAGATGATTGTGGACTTCAGGAGGTCGGGGGTCAAGGACTACAGCCCCCTCAGCATCGACGGGGCACCAGTTGAGAGAGTGAACAGTTTCAAGTACCTCGGAGCCCACATATCCGAGGACTTGTCATGGACCACACACATTGACAGTGTTGTGAAGAAGGCACGACAACGCCTCTACTTCCTCAGGCGCCTAAGGAAGTTCCAAGTCAGCCAGAAGATCCTTAGGAACTTCTACTCATGTACAATAGAGAGCATCCTGACCGGCAACATCACCTCCTGGTTTGGGAATAGCACTGCACAAGACCGTAGCAGACTACAAAGAGTGACACGTTCAGCCGAACGCACAATTAGAGGGGGGCTTCCCACCCTCCAGAACATTTACAACAAGCGGTGCAAGGGGAAGGCTAAGAGAATTATTAAGGACTCGAGCCACCCGAACAACTGCCTCTTTGAACTGCTGCCGTCAGGCAAGCGATACCGGAGTCTTATGGCGAGCACAGAAAGACTCAGAAGGAGCTTCTATCCCCAGGCCATCAGGCTGCTAAACGAACAATAATCGCTAAACGAACAATAATCACTATGCAACAACCATCAAATGCACACAGCACACACACCCACACGCACACACACACTCACTCAAACAAACAACACACTGCAGCACCCACTCTCCACACTTAGATCACACAAACACACTTACACTTTATATTTATTGATAAAGGATTTGCACTACAACTCGTACACCTACTGTGAATTGTACCTAAACTGCACCTCGTCCATTTATGCCTTGCACTATATAGTATTGTATATTAGTACACTGCACAGTATTGTATATTGTATGGTAACTACGTCTACGAACATTGTACATATGTCTAAACTGAACACTGTGACCTCTTTTTTTTCTTCTAATTTTTACTATGTTTTTATTTCATACTTATCTTGTCATGCACAGTCTCTGGAGCGCAACAGTAAGAAGCATTTTGTACAAAAGTATTCTGTACTTCTGTATGACAACTATTAAAGAAACTTGAAACTTGAAACTTGAAACATAGACACATGCATAAGTGCACAGACACACACATGCACATGTATACACACACACACATAAATGTGCACACACATGAATGTATCCACATATGCACTCTCTCTCACACACACACACACACAAACAAAAATACACACACACACATACAGACATGTATTCTAGTCTCAGGAGACAAGCTGGTGTTTCACGTGTCAGCGAGGGTACAGACCAGCTCACCTGCCTGCCCAGCGACGCCCCCATCTCCACTCTCTGCCTGTCAGGCTGTCATACCTGCTGTCACATCCTCCTGCCTGAACCCACCACAACTCCCCGGGGGGCCTTCTGCTCTGCTCGCTCGTCCCCCTCGCCTCCATCCTTCTCTTGAAAACAGTGTCATAGATGCAAAGCGCGTGAACTGAGCCCGTCTTGCACAAACTCACTAACCGCGAGTGACTGAGTGACTGACAGCTCGTACCGCCCACCTACAGGAGAGTCTAGCAGCAATGTAGAGGCGCGTGTGCAGTACCTTGCGTGCACCTCGTGGCTACATGCGCTGCTCTACATGGGAAGTAGAGCAGCGTAGTAGTAGTACAAAAAAAAATAAACAATAGAATGGTGTAAAAAAAATGCTTAAAGTAGCAGCATAGCAGTGATAGAAAATAGCATTAATTTGCAATACACTAATCACAGTGTGGGTGTGATGCGTGCAAAGTGTCAGTAGAGTCAGTGATAAAGTAGCTCTGGTGTAGCGTGGGTGTAGTGTGTGCAAAACCGTAGTGTATGCAAATCAGTAGCAGAATATGGCAGTGTATTCCTCCAGTCACAGGCCGGTAGCCAGCCTCTAGTGTTATTTGTTTACGAGTCTGACTGCCCGGAGGGACACACTGCTTGGAGAGTGAGTGAGGTGAGTGACACCGCTGGTCTAGGAGGTGCTTCACGTCTGAAAACAACCCTCCCAACCAGGACAGAGCTTGTGTGAGTATGAGCTATGAGTCTATCTGTAGCTCTAGCTCAGCACCCTGGACAGCGCCCATAGTGCAGGCTCAGAGCCTGGAGGTATAAGGCCAGATACACTGCAGCAGGCGTTTCAGCACTTGCAGCTGGACAGCTCCCCCTCTCCTTGAGCCTGCCGCCCAGCAGGAGCGGGGCTTATAGAGGGAGACAGCTGAGGACAGAGCTCGTCTCCCTCAGATCTCCAGAGCACATGGCTGTACATCTGGCCCAATGTGCAGACAGATATACAGACTGACAGACAGACACAGAGTCAGACAGACAGATGAAAGGTGCCCTTCAGACAGAAGACTGCGGATGGACAGTGAGGGGCCAAAGGTCCAGACAGACAGACAGACAGACAGACAGACAGACAGACAGACAGACAGACAG
>NW_028173486.1:7500-17684 GCF_963971535.1 Notolepis coatsorum
GTGTGTGTGTGTGTGTGTGTGTGTGTGTGTGTGTGTGTGTGTGTGTGTGTGTGTGTGTGTGTGTGTGTGTGTGTGTGTGTGTGTGTGTGTGTGTGTGTGTGTGTGTGTGTGTGCGTGCGTGCGTGCGTGCGTGTGTGCGTGTGTGTGTGTGTGTGTGTGTGTGCGTGCGTGCGTGCCAGGATCCTGGTATTGTACATGCTGACTCACTGGCATGGCTCACTGGAGCGCCTGCCCTGGACGTAATAGAACCATAATTAATATGTAAAAAGACTATAATGATACGTTCATTAATCAATAATTTCTTGGGGGAAAAGCAATACTTTTATTCCACACAATGGAAAAGCTCTGTGGATGTATTATAAAAAAAAGAAAGAAAAAAAGATTACATTTGATCTATAGCACCTTTAATGCAATGATATTGATTGATACATAATGACAAATAATCAGTGTTGAATTCAGACGTGTGGTGTATTGTTGATGTTTTTCTATTGGTTAAAACAGCAACAACGTTGACAACACAACATTTATTGACATACATGCAGACAAATCAATGGGTTCTTACTCCGATGTCTGCTGGCTGAGCAGATGGACATCTTTTGATAGATACAAATACTTGGAATGCTTCTTAAATAAGAGAGAATGCTTTGTGTAACATTTTCAATGTTAAATACAGAGGCGTGGTGTACTGTGCATTAGGGCTGGGCGATATGGCCAAAAATGATATCACGATAACGATATGATAATGTTAATGTTTTTTTTTAACAACAGATGTTTATTTTGCAGCAATTCTTTGTCGTTGCCGCCATCTTTAGTGTTACAGCCTTTCACCCTCCAGTTCTCAGGCTGCAGCTGGTTTGAAAGCGAAAGTAAACAGGCTTCTCTGCTGGCTGTGGCTCCAGGGGAGTTGAACAGTTCTGGCTCTGCTAGTTTCTTTTCAATTTTTCGGCGATTTTTTGGTGGACAAACCACCGCACATGTGCACCGTGACTCGCGACTGGAGACTAGCTCTGCTAGCACACATAGGCTATAGCCTACTGTGTACAGACGGTTTCAAACTGTTTTTTAAATTAGAAAGCAAACAAAATAAATGGACAAGAGAAAAATAAATCTCAATTTGGTCAGTATTGTCATTTGGACAAGCAAAGCCATTACTTTAAGTTGCAGGCAAGAAAGACAAGTCTGTCAACTGTCTCTGGTTTTAAAACTGCCCTATTGATATTTCTTTTTATTATCGATCGATATCGATTATTAAAATATATCACGATAATTATCGTTATCGTTTTATCGCCCAGCCCTACTGTGCATACATATTAGCACTTTACAAATATTTTTGCTTGAAACCGGGCCATTCCCAGACAAACATGACCCACTTGACGTCACGACAGCTTTGAGAACCTGTGCCATTGAAATTCCAGCTTGAGATTCTTAAACAATGTTGCACCGGAGAGAATTCTTGACACCTGATACTGGCCTGGGACAGAGACAGAGACCAGGTTTACAGGGTCTGGGGCAGAGACAGAGACCAGGTTTACAGGGTCTGGGACAGAGACAGAGACCCGGTTTACAGGGCCTGGGACAGAGACAGCGACCCGGTTTACAGGGTCTGGGGCAGAGACAGAGACCAGGTTTACAGGGTCTGGGGCAGAGACAGAGACCAGGTTTACAGGGTCTGGGGCAGAGACAGAGACCAGGTTTACAGGGTCTGGGACAGAGACAGAGACCAGGTTTACAGGGTCTGGGGCAGAGACAGAGACCCGGTTTACAGGGTCTGGGACAGAGACAGAGACCAGGTTTACAGGGTCTGGGGCAGAGACAGAGACCCGGTTTACAGGGTATGGGGCAGAGACAGAGACCAGGTTTACAGGGTCTGGGACAGAGACAGAGACCCGGTTTATAGGGTCTGGGACAGAGACAGAGACCAGGTTTACAGGGTCTGGGACAGAGACAGAGACCAGGTTTACAGGGTCTGGGGCAGAGACAGAGACCAGGGCCCTCATTTATCAAATTGACGTACGCACAGATATGTGCTTAAGCCGTGCGTACGACCATTCCTAAGCAAAGTGTGGGATTTATCTATTTGAACTTGTGCTTGACTTTGTGCGTATATTTAAGCACAGGTCGGACCATGCGTAGGTGGCGCCGGTGGTAGAATATTTTCACAACGCGGAAATAAGCACTGACCGTGCTCTGCGTAACTCAACTCGTTATTATTTTGCGCATATATTGCAGAAATACGGGAACGTTTTGATTATATTTAAAAGGCTTTGCCATTGTTAAACGTAATAAGTGGAACCCCGAAGCTGTAAGCAGAATACAAGTCATAAGAACACCCACGATATAAAAACGCATTGCAATTAGAACAGACAGAGGTTATTTGTTGAGTGTATGTGTATACAAAACCCTTGCAATAAATGTGTCTTATGAATGAAAAGCATACATGCTCTGGACACAGAGCATATATCGTGTGGGTGATATTACAGAATTTCACTTATTTAGTTTTACAATGTCAAAGCCTAAATCAAAACGTTCCCATATTTCTGCAATCTATGCGCAAAATAATAACGAGTTGAGTTCTAACAAAGAACGTATTACATGCTGGTAGGCTGATAGAGTAAACTATGATATGAATATGAATATGATATGATCATATAAATACTGGTCCGTCCGCGAGGATATCGAGGACTCGGATAGCCATTAAGCCATTTGAGAATATAGGCGGCCTATAGCCTATACATATTATTTAATGTTTTCATAAGCGTAAAGATACAACAGCTAGATTAACACTTTGGTTGCCTAAGGTTAAATTAATGATATACCATAGATTGCCAGCGCTATTTGTCTATGGAGAAAGTCCCCTTCTTTGCAGGGCTATAACTTTTTAAATTCTATTGCTACATTGCCATTATTAGGGCCCATTCAAAGTCCTATATGTATTGTTCATTGTGTAGCAACGTTAAACTTTTTCATTCACATATTCATAGTAAAGTATGGTCTAATGTATAAGTATGTTTTCATCTCTTTCTGCAGCTTTCTCCAGAACGTGATATATAGCCCCAAATGCATTATATTGATGATGAAATACAGTTTGATGGCAATCAGCGTGATATAAAAAATTCCAACTAGACGTACTTCTAGAAGTTACTACACGTCATCTGATGTTGACCGGATGGGCGAGGGGGCGTTTATAATTCCGTGGGCAGCGTTATACCAATCATCTAATGTGGGTCAAATGTTGATAATATCAGTTATTATCGAAGACGGTAACGTTACACGCTGAAACTCACCCCAGTCTCCGCGCGCCGTTGGGCGATCATCGTCGAGTAGAAATTTTATCATTATGGGATATATTATTACCCGGTCCATCTCCAGCTTGTATAATGGTATATACGTCCAAATCATGTTGTTTATCGAGTTATTGGCAATCGATCGCTATGTAGAGTGACGAGCTAGAGTCACGGGACATGTACCGAGTGGCCGGAAGCAATACGGACGTCTAGCAAAACCTCTAGTGCGCTTCCTGTTAAGCGCTTGCGCCGATCGGCCACCAGATGGCGCTCCTGAACCGCCAGAGAGCTCAGTGGGTCCTGCTGGTGCATCTCAGGCCAGCGGAGGGACATTATGAATCCGATCGCAGATTTTTGAAATATTGATATAAAGACGACGTACAGCGTCCCCCGGCAACTTTAGCATGGCCAGCAAAGACGTCTAAAGACGGCTCCCGGCACCCAAAGTGTTAATGATCAAGTTAGTTTACTGTATGCAGGCTTCGCAGGGCTGTGTGTTATATATGCGCAAGTTACTGTTGCATAATGTAGGCTGGCTGCTATTATATGTAATTCATAGGCTACCTAATACCAACAACAAAATGGATTGTATCATATGCCTCTACACACATTATATTATACACACATCATATTATATCTTGGTTCGGCAGCGCCTCTGTGAACAATCTCTCAGAGTTTGCTCCATCAATAAACGCGCATTTTGGCTGATAATGTGCCGGTGGCCGGAGTCTCATTCAGGCCTAATTGTATTTAATTCAATTGTAATGTTATTACTGGGGTATCTAAAACATCACAATGTAGATCAGGGTTATCCACTGAAGCCATAATGACTCTGATCAGAACCACAGGCTCATGACGAGCGCACACAATAGGCATTGTAGAGCGCAGAGTTGGCGTGCTGAAATTGATTAAATTTCAGTCATTACAGTGCTTAATGTCGGGTCATCTCTTGTCATTTATTTCTGTCAATGTGCTGGTTCTGTAGCAGGACTGGGTCAGACAACATCCTTGGCTCCCGGCGCACCGAAGATTATACGTTCAAGTTCGGTTGGACCTCGGTGATCAATCTAGCTCTCTCTCAGAGTTCGCTTGGGTTAGTCCACTTTTCCACATTTCATGGGGGTGTTCGATTACCGTATATGGTTAATTGGGGCGGTTCTGGTATGCAAATACGTGAAAGTGTGCACGAGCCTCGGCGTAGGACCAAGGTGATATTTATCATGACAGGTGTGCGTAGGACCTGTGTACGCGTCGCACGTGTGATGAATCCCGTTTTTTTTGTGCGTGCACACATTCTAAATTCTGTGCTTAAGTATGGAAATAGAACATTTTCTACGTCACGTTGATGAATGAGGGCCCAGGTTTACAGGGTCTGGGGCAGAGACAGAGACCAGGTTTACAGGGTCTGGGACAGAGACAGAGACCAGGTTTACAGGGTCTGGGGCAGAGACAGAGACCAGGTTTACAGGGTCTGGGACAGAGACAGAGACCCGGTTTACAGGGTCTGGGACAGAGACAGAGACCCGGTTTACAGGGTCTGGGACAGAGACAGAGACCAGGTTTACAGGGTCTGGGGCAGAGACAGAGACCCGGTTTACAGGGTCTGGGACAGAGACCAGGTTTACAGGGTATGGGGCAGAGACCAGGTTTACAGGACCTGGGACAGTCAGAGGCCAGATTATCAGGGCCTGGTACAATCAGAGACCAGATTATCAGGGCCTGGTACAATCAGAGACCAGATTATCAGGGCCTGGGACAGAGACAGAGACCAGGTTTACAGGGTCTGGGACAGAGACAGAGACCAGGTTTACAGGACCTGGTACAATCAGATACCAGATTATCAGGGCCTGGGACAGTCAGAGGCCAGATTATCAGGGCCTGGGACAGTCAGATACCAGATTATCAGGGCCTGGGACAGTCAGATACCAGATTATCAGGGCCTGGGACAGTCAGATACCAGATTATCAGGGCCTGGGACAGTCAGATACCAGATTATCAGGGCCTGGGACAGAGACAGAGACCAGGTTTACAGGGTCTGGGACAGTCAGAGGCCAGATTATCAGGGCCTGGGACAGAGACAGAGACCAGGTTTACAGGGTCTGGGACAGTCAGAGGCCAGATTATCAGGGCCTGGGACAGTCAGAGGCCAGATTATCAGGGCCTGGGACAGTCAGATACCAGATTATCAGGGTCTGGGACAGTCAGATACCAGATTATCAGGGCCTGGGACAGTCAGAGGCCAGATTATCAAGGCCTGGGACCATGGCCGCCTAGTTATAGTTGAAAGTGGGGGTGCAAGATAAGTTAGTTCAAGGTTTGAACTGGAAGCGCCTGCGCACTAAAACACTCGTTAAAAAGAACATATGATCCAAGTATTTGTGGCTTCATTTGTTATCCCTAGTCAGAAAATGCTATGGGAATCCTATAAGAATCTGTATACATTTTTGGAACCAAACCCACAAGAATCCATAAGAATCCTATAGGATCCTTATAGAACTGTCTCAAAATACTATGGGATCCTAAAGGATTCCTATAGGGTTCCAAAAACGTATAGATTCCTATAGCATTTTTTTGACTAGGGATGTTATCCTACACTGTCTGATATTTCCATTACCTGTAACTCTTGGGTCTCTTTCTCACTTCCTCTGCCTCCTCCCTGAGTCTGCACAGTCACCACATCATTCCACATTAAGGAGAGCAATACACTTATGAATACACTGGCAGTCTGTTCTGCCTATCTGTCCCCAGCTCTGCTGTCTGTTTACCATCTCTTGCCTGCTCTGCCTAATGACATCATTATGAAACATTACCATTAGCATTTCACCTCTTTCTTATGAACATATTTCAACTAGTCCAAGATATTAGGCTACTAGGGTTCTTACTTTGCGTTTTGGTGTACTGAAAAATGCTCTGATTTTTATTTTTTCTGCTACTTAAGAACTCGCTATTAAGTGTCTATAATCAGCACAAGTTCTTTCATTGCGTATTATTAATTTGATTGAAATTACATAGTTATGTTTACAGTGATATATTGGGGGGGGCATATCATATTTTTCATATGATCAAAAAGTGGGGGTGCAAAAGCACACGATTGCTCCCTCAACCTTCAATTGTGGGGATGCACCTGCTCCACTTGCTCCATTGCTCAGGCGCCCATGCCTGGGACAGTCAGAGACCAGATGATCAGGGCCTAATGTGTTGTGAGCAGCCCGTCTCCTCGCTGGTGAGCGAAAGCGTGACCACATCACTCCAGTCTTGGCCCCCGCTCCAAAAGTTAGTTTTTAAAGCTCCACATGGGCGGGCACCTCAGTATCTGTTAAAGCTCTACGTGGGCTGGCACCTCAGTATCTGTTAAAGCTCTACACGGGCGGGCACCTCAGTATCTGTTAAAGCTCTACCTGGGCGGGCACCTCAGTATCTGTTAAAGCTCCACATGGGCGGGCACCTCAGTATCTGTTAAAGCTCTACCTGGGCTGGCACCTCAGTATCTGTTAAAGCTCTACGTGGGCTGGCACCTCAGTGTCTGTTAAAGCTCCACATGGGCTGGCACCTCAGTATCTGTTAAAGCTCCACATGGGCTGGCACCTCAGTATCTGTTAAAGCTCCACATGAGCTGGCACCTCAGTGTCTGTTAAAGCTCTACCTGGGCTGGCACCTCAGTGTCTGTTAAAGCTCTACATGGACTGGCACCTCAGTATCTGTTAAAGCTCTACATGGGCGGGCACCTCAGTATCTGTTTGAACTCCTGCACCCTCATGCTCCTGAGAACACTGAGATCAGCCAACCAGCGGCTGCAGGACCAGGCTGAACAGCCTGTGCTCTGGAACAGCCTGGGCTCTGGAACAGCCTGGGCTCTGGAACAGCCTGGGCTCTGGAACAGCCTGGGCTCTGGAACAGCCTGGGCTCTGGAACAGCCTGGGCTCTGGAACAGCCTGGGCTCTGGAACAGCCTGGGCTCTGGAACAGCCTGGGCTCTGGAACAGCCTGGGCTCTGGAACAGCCTGTGGGCTCTGGAACAGCCTGGGCTCTGGAACAGCCTGGGCTCTGGAACAGCCTGTGGGCTCTGGAACAGCCTGGGCTCCGGAACAGCCTGGGCTCCGGAACAGCCTGGGCTCCGGAACAGCCTGGGCTCTGGAACAGCCTGGGCTCTGGAACAGCCTGGGCTCTGGAACAGCCTGGGCTCTGGAACAGCCTGTGGGCTCTGGAACAGCCTGGGCTCTGGAGCAGCCTGGGCTCTGGAACAGCCTGGGCTCTGGAACAGCCTGGGCTCTGGAACAGCCTGTGGGCTCTGGAACAGCCTGGGCTCTGGAACAGCCTGTGGGCTCTGGAACAGCCTGGGCTCTGGAGCAGCCTGGGCTCTGGAACAGCCTGGGCTCTGGAACAGCCTGTGGGCTCTGGAACAGCCTGGGCTCTGGAACAGCCTGGGCTCTGGAACAGCCTGGGCTCTGGAGCAGCCTGGGCTCTGGAACAGCCTGGGCTCTGGAACAGCCTGTGGGCTCTGGAACAGCCTGGGCTCTGGAACAGCCTGGGCTCTGGAACAGCCTGTGGGCTCTGGAACAGCCTGGGCTCTGGAACAGCCTGGGCTCTGGGCTCTGGACAGCCTGGGCTCTGGAACAGCCTGTGGGCTCTGGAACAGCCTGGGGCTCTGGAACAGCCTGGGCTCTGGAACAGCCTGCCCTGCACACTAGGTCTGCTCAGACCCTAAATATTCCTAAGTCTTCTCTGAAAACCCATTTCTTCTCCCTGGCTTTCAACTCAGGGTGAGCTGGGCACCCTGTTTTTAATGTACTGTATACAGTATCTCTGTACTGTATTTCTTGTATTGTTGTATTATTGTTGTATTGTGCTGTATACCTTGGTATGTTTTTGTGCCACATTGCATTGCCTGTGTTAGCCTTTTATTGACCCGTACAGCACTTTGGTCAACTGTGGTTGTTTTAAAATGTGCTTTATAAATAAACTTTGAGTTGAGTTCAAGATTGAAGATTCAAGAGGTTTATTCTAGGGCTGTCACTTTATCGCGTTAATTAGATTAATTAATTACACAGCAAATTATTGCGTTATGAAAATTAACTCAAAATTAATTAAAAAAAATATTTTCCATATTCCATAAGAACGTAGAATACACATTTGCAGACTTTTTTTTAATATGGTCCATTTGCATGTTCTTGGTATCTGATTCTAGGGACATCTATGGATCTCAGGGAATGTATTCTCAGTGTCAGAAATACTGTGTCTGTTACTAGGCTTGAGTAAATTGTAATGAACCAAATGAGAATATCAATTAAAAAAAAAAATCTTTGACTGTGAATAACACTATGCTAAAATTGACAAGACCTGAAAAATCTAAGCAAATGAATAAATGGAAGATGATTAAACAGAAGGTTTTGTAGATACAGTACTGAATTCTGCCATCCGGACACATGCCATTTGAAATATGATTATAGAATATAGAATATCAGGCCTAAAATGGTTATGCGATTAAAATGCGATTAATTCGATTAATTAATTACAAATCCTGTAATTAATTAGATAAAAAAATGATCGCCTGACAGCACTAGTTTATTCATCACATACATACACAAGACATGAAATGAAGGTGGCCATGCCTGCTTCGATTGTGCCAAAAATACAAATAATAATAGAATAGAATATATAATAAAATAGACATGATAAAAGTACTAAGATAAAAGTTGAGTTGAGAGTTGTGTTGTGGTGTGTTGTGTTGTGTTGTGTTGTATTGTATTGTATTGTGTCGTGTCGTGTTGTGGTGTGTCGTGTTGTGTTGTGGTGTGTTGTGTTGTGTTGTGGTGTGTTGTGTTGTGTTGTGGTGTGTTGTGGTGTGTTGTGTTGTGTTGTGGTGTGTTGTGGTGTGTTGTGGTGTGTTGTGGTGTGTTGTGGTGTGTTGTGTTGTGTTGTGTTGTGGTGTGTTGTGGTGTGTTGTGTTGTGGTCTGGTGTGTTGTGTTGTGTTGTGGTGTGGTGTCTCGTGTTGTGTTGTGTTGTGTTGTGGTGTGTTGTGGTGTGTTGTGTTGTGTTGTGTTGTGGTGTGGTGTGTTGTGTTGTGTTGTGGTGTGTTGTGGTGTGTTGTGTCATGTTGTGTTGTGGTGTGTTGTGTTGTGTTGTGTTGTGGTGTGTTGTGGTGTGTTGTGTTGTGTTGTGTCATGTTGTGTTGTGTTGTGGTGTCTCGTGTTGTGGTGTGTTGTGTTGTGTTGTGTTGTGTTGTGTTGTGTTGTGGTGTGTTGTGGTGTGTTGTGTTGTGTTGTGTCATGTTGTGTTGTGTTGTGGTGTGTTGTGGTGTGTTGTGTTGTGTTGTGGTGTGTTGTGGTGTGGTGTGTTGTGGTGTGGTGTGTTGTGTTGTGTTGTGGTGTGTTGTGTTGTGTTGTGGTGTGTTGTGTTGTGTTGTGGTGTGTTGTGTTGTGTTGTGTTGTGGTGTGTTGTGGTGTGTTGTGTTGTGTTGTGGTGTGTTGTGTTGTGGTGTGTTGTGGTGTGTTGTGTTGTGTTGTGGTGTGTTGTGTTGTGGTGTGTTGTGTTGTGTTGTGTTGTGTTGTGGTGTGTTGTGTTGTGTTGTGGTGTGTTGTGGTGTGTTGTGGTGTGTTGTGTTGTGTTGTGGTGTGTTGTGTTGTGGTGTGGTGTGTTGTGTTGTGTTGTGTTGTGGTGTGTTGTGTCATGTTGTGTCATGTTCTGCTGTGTTGTGTCCAGACCTCCCACTGGCCTCAGCATATGTTCCTACTGTGTCAGATTAAAGCTCATTACTATTCATTGGTCAGGGATTAAAGCACTGGGATGAAGCAGCTCAACGAGCAGTGATGACGCCTGGATCATTAAGAGCACTGATCCACCTGATCTTGATATGAATATTCACAACAACCAGCCTGCAGTTGAATCTGTTTCTAAATGCAG
>NW_028173485.1:0-14731 GCF_963971535.1 Notolepis coatsorum
TATCAGCGCAGCCTGAACACCTCCAGTTTATCAGTGTTACAGCCTGAACACCTCCAGTATATCAGTGTTACAGCCTGAACACCTCCAGTATATCAGTGTTAAAGCCTGAACACCTCCAGTATATCAGCGCAGCCTGAACACCTCCAGTATATCCAGAGATACAGAGAGACAGAGAGAGAGAGAAATCAGCACAATCATTCAAATGTTATTGATATTTGCCTATATGCTAAATATTCCATCTTGAAAAACATCTCCATGACACAGAGGAAAAACATCTCATTTATGTCAATGAAAAGAGACACTCCAGGAATGTGGTAGAAGTGAGCAAGTGATTAAGTTACAATGTTCTTGTGTGAATACATTTATGTGATATACTGCAAACTACAGCCTAATATTTATAACCAAACATTATGTCTTTGGTTTCAGACCTTTATTAGTTAGTCTTTGGTTTCAGTAATCTATTAGTTAGTCTTTGGTTTTAGAACTCTACTAGTTATATTATCATACTGGCCATCGCGTCTCGCTCTTTACCATTATGAGATAACTCTTATCTCCTAGCACCTACTGTGCTCACGAACAAACAATTTGCACTCACATGCACGTGTCCAGGCCACGCCCCCGCGTCCTGCTATAAGACGCCGGACATGGTCACACTCTACCTTCCTCTTTTTTTGTTTCCAACACGGACGTTGCAGTGCACTCCGTGAACTAGTTGTTATGAAACGCAGGGAGAAATTACACAATGTTGGGTTTTCGCCGGAGGTTCACCAGCCCCTGGAATCTTCTCGGCACATCCTAACAGCGCATCGGACCTGACCTGGGGTTCCCTCATCTCGTGACAGAGGATCGAGGGACGTCGCGCGACGGCTAGCAGTCGAGCTACGTCGCACACAGGTAGGGTCTGCGCTGCCAGGCATTAATGATAGCATTTGTGATACTGCTCGTTGTCCCGTGAGACAGCCGAGTTGTGTATTGGTGCGAGGGGCAGGATATTTGGGTAAACATGGTCATCATGACTCTGAATTGGATGTTTCCCAGCTATCCTGGAGCGCGTGGCTAATGCTACGATGCTGGGTCACTGTTCCTTTGTTCCCCGCCGTGGGCTGTCACCACTCTTCCCTCCTCTTAACCGGTTCATTGCTGAAGGTCAATCGGTGTCTGATGTGGGGGGTTTTGCTGAGGCTTATTTACCCCTTTTACGGGTGGATGGGCTGACAACAGGGCGCAAGGCAGGTGTGCCGTGGCTTGAGAGCCAGGTAGCATCGGTCCTTTGCCCTGGGATGGTTGAACGGTGTCCCACCCGGAAGCCGATGCCAGAGGGCGAGTCGGCCCGGCAGGTGGCTGTATGGGCTGATCAAATCAAATCAAATTTATTTATAGGGCCCGACAACACACGTTAATGTCCCCATGGGCCGTACAAGTCTTCTTAAACAAGTCAAGAAGAAAACATAACAATAAGTCAAGAACAGAACAAGAACACCATAAGGTCCAACAAATTTAAAATAAATGCAAATAAATGAAAGAATGCAAGCACTCCCAGACATACCCCACGCGAAGGTAAGGAAAAACTCACTAAAACCTAACAATAGGGGAAAATGCTCCACAGGCAGTGCGGAGGAAAGATAGAGCTGATAGCGATAGCAACTGAACATTTTGAAAGATTGAAGATAGAGCTGATAGCGAATCTATTTGAGGCACAGGGGCGGCGCAAAGAGGGTCGCGTCCTCCCCGCCTTCATCACGGGACGTCCGACACTCCGGTCAGCACTCCAGGACAGCAACTCACAGGGGGACAGGGAGACGGGACAGGCGTTAGACAGCTCATGTGATTGTAGTGGGCGGACATAGCACTAGATACAAGTGGTAGGCATATATGTGAATGGAGTAGATATATGAAGTAAGCATGTTATGTGAATAGAATAGAAGTACTTAACCCAGCAATGAAACCGCGTTGACACATCAGTTGACAGGACCACGGACAGACGACGGTAAGCATGTAGAGCATTCACTGCAATCTTGGCCAAGACCCCGAGGCATCCATCACCTTAGTCAGCGCTAGGAGACGGGCACTCAGAGAGATGGGGGAGGGAGGGGGGGAGGGAGGGGGGGGGAGGGAGGAGTTAGAGAGTTCCCATGTTTGTGGTGCTGCAAAAAAGCAGACATGGGGGAAAATAAACTTCCTAACTAAACTAGACAGATTAATCTAAAGGTCAGTCCCCGACCAGGTGAGATCAGGGTAGGTTGAAGGAGAGAGAGAAAAGATGAGTCTTAAGCAGGGATTTAAAAGCTTCGACAGAGCAGGCGCCCCTGATGACGGCAGGTAATTTGTTCCACAGGTAGGGAGCGCGGTAGACAAAGGCTCTGTGGCCGACGGATTTCTTTTTAACCCTCGGAATCGATAGAAGCCCCGCATTTTGTGAGCGCAGAGCACGAGCGGGCGAGTATCGGGAGATGAGATCGGATAGATAGAGCGGTGCAAGCCCATTTAAAATTTTGTAGGTGAGGAGTAGCACTTTAAAGTCAGATCGGGCTTGAATAGGAAGCCAGTGTAGGGCGGACAAAACTGGTGTGATGTGATCAAATTTTCTAGTTCTAGTTAGTATCCGTGCAGCCGCATTTTGCACGAGTTGAAGATTTTTGATGCTTGAATTAGGTAGGCCTGAAAAAGTGCATTACAGTAGTCCAGACGTGATGAGACAAAAGCATGAATCAGGGTTTCAGCATCAGCCAGAGTTCAAATGGGGCGAATTTTTGCGATATTACAAAGATGGAAGAATGCAATTTTGGTGATTAAATGTGCATTAAATGAGAGGGAGGAATAAAAAAAGACTCAGAGGTTTTTTATGGTGGAGCTCTGGGATACATTCATCAGTCAACTGATGAAGTTTATACCGCCGCAGGACGGAATTTAGCGGCGACCAGTGTCATTGCTCAGTTTAAGTTTAAGTTTAAGTTTATTTGGATCCCCATTAGCCACAGCAGTGCTGGGGCTATTCTTCCTGGGGTCCATAACACATAAAATACAGTTACAGACGTATACACTCACAACATTTACATATCATACAGACAATTAAAACAACAATAAAAACCCTTATACACTCATAACATTTACATGACATACAGACCATTAAAACAACAATAAAAACCCTTATACACTCACAACATTTACATGTCATACAGACAATTAAAACAACAATAAAAACCCTAATCAAATTCATAATACAAGATAAAAATATATACGCCTTATGAATTCATAATACAATACAATAATACCTGTTCATATCAGCCAATTATACAATATTTTAATAATATATCCCTATCAGACACATGCCTTTTCATCCATATATACCTATCTCTTTATCAGACACATACATTTTCATTTACGTACACACTATCTATTAGGGAATGTCAATTTCTTTGGTTGAAAATGTTGTTTTACCACGATTTTGAAACGGCATTTACTATTCTCCTGCTTAACATGTCTGGGAAGAGAGTTCCATTCCTGCATACCACGGAACATGACAGTTCGCTTCATTGCATTCGACCTCACTTTTGGAAGTGTAAAACCTCGTGCAGAAGCATGTCTGGTGGAATGGTTGTGTCTGTCAAGACTTATTGATAAATTGTTATATAAAATTGAGGGGATCTTTGTAACAAGAATATTCCTTGTGAATACAAGGAGTGAGCAGAGTAATTTATGTTTGACAAGTAACCAAGTTAAACAAATGTGCATCGCTGCAACATTAGTTCTGTACTCACAGCGAAGCGCTATACGTGCTGCTTTGTTTTGTACCATTTGTAATTTTTTCAGTTTATTCGTTGTTACATTCGACCATACTGCAGGACAATAGTCAAGATTTGACAAAACCAGAGCTTGAATTACCTGTTTGATAGAATTTAGTGGTAACAAATGAGCACATCTTTTAACAACAGAAATCCCTCTTCCCATTTTCACTACTATATTGTTTATATGGTGTGACCATGACAATTTACTGTCTAATGTTACCCCTAGGAGTTTAGTCTCCTGGACTTGATTAATTACCACATCACTTATCAAAAGTTTCAAGACTGGGTTTGTTCTTAGAGTATGGTTTGAACCGAAAATGATGCTACTTGTCTGCTTTTCTGTCCACAATGGTGTCAGGTAGTGGGGCCTTAGGGCCAGCCGACGTCGAAAACATTGCGCGTGTTTTTGGGGTTATAGAGCTTTTAACTCAGTCGCAAGCTATAACCGCAGGGAGGACCAGGATGCTGTCAACTCTTATTCACAGGCATCTTTGGTTGGAGCAGTCTTCCTTTGAGGAGGAGAAAATACTTCTTCTCCTCAGGGCTCCCCTTTCTGCAGAGGGACTCTTTGGTCTTTCCGCAGGAGCGCGGGCGGTATTTGACCTAGGCCCCACACCGCCTCACACCACGCAGCCAGAGGTGAGGGCGCGGCCTCGCCAATGACTGTGGCGAGGCCCTCAACCAGCGGCCATATTTCCCCCGCCTGAGGTACCCTGGACACAAAGAAAACAGGTGATCGCAAGGCCGACAGCCTTGGCGGCCGAGGGATCGGCTACATTAGATGAGCACGCCCTAAAAAAAACGTTGCCGTCTAGCTGTGTCTAGCTCGCTCTCTGGTTACTCCCCCCCCCAACACCAGCGGGATACGGGCTCTGATTTGTTCCCTTTGGCTGCGGGCCACGTGCCTTCAATGAGGCGCAAGCGACCCCACGTTTCGCTTCTCATGGGGACAGGGGCTGACACCCAGTTGCTGGCTAGGCCTGGGTCTGTCCGTGAGAATGTTGTGCTGTCAAGCGGCTCCCACGCCACACGTTCTGCGTCTGTGTTTGGTGAGCCTGGTGTTGTGTCTGTCAACGACGAAGGTTGTCAGCGTGGGAACTCGAGGCCCAGGGGGTCACAGCGCGAGTTCCCCCAGCCCCGCTCTCGCCAGGCCGGGTATCACGTTAGTGCCTCCCACGGCCGGAAGACCGGCGGTGGTCAGGCAGGCGCGCATGATTTGGGTGGTAGTAATATCACTGCAGGGCTACAGTATGTAGGAACCCTCCCTATCGGGCAGTGTGGGGACCTCAAGTCTTGCATGTCCAGCTGTAGAACGGTTCCTCAGCAATCCATGCCGGGGAGGTGTTCTGTGGGGGAGCTTTTATCACCCAGTGTGATGTCAGCTTCCCCCGTATCAAACCGGCCCTTTCTGTCAGGGTCCCCCCTTGGGTGCGATTGCCTCGTTGGTAGTGTCAGGGTGCGATATCCCGGCTCCACGAGACGCCCTGCTCGTGCGGTTGGCGGGTCCAGGGTTGGCAACGCACAGCGGGTGGGACCGGGCCGCCTATCTACGGTTCCTGGCGGACCAGCGCCAAATGGCGGCGGGTGCGCTTTGGGATTATCGTTACATATGGTTAAAGCAGTGCCGTATGTCGAGGTGGCTGGAGAGAACGCTGAGGCGGGGGCTTGTGTTGCAGTTTGCGCAACCTCACCCTCCGTTTTCAGGTTTGGTACAGACCCTGTTGTCAGGGTCAGCAGCAGTGACAGCTCTGGCCGACGAGATCCAATCTCTGTTAGCGAAGCAAGCCATCGTCGTGGTCCCAAAGGATGACGCCGTGTTTACTCCCGGTATTTTCTGGTGCCCAAGAAATCAGGAGGTGTCAGACCTATTCTGGATCTGTCTGCGTTCAATCGGCTGATTGTGATGAGACGGTTCAGGATGTTGACCGTCAAACACCTGATAAGCTCCGTCAGAGTGGGGGACTGGTTCACCTCCATAGACCTGAAGGATGCGTACTTTCACATCCCGATCTTCCCTCCTCACAGGGAATTCCTTCGCTTCCTCTTTCAGGGTGTAGCGTACGAATACCAGAGGCTGCCGTTCGGCTATTCTATAGCCCCTCGCACATTCACCAAGTGCGTAGAGACCGCGCTGGAGCCTCTACGTCGTCAGGGGATACGAGTTATTTTCTATCTCGACGACATTCTGCTCCTCAGCCGGTCGGAGGAGGTCGCCAGGTCTCATACCAGGCTGGTGGTGGAATTCCTCACCAGTCTGGGTTTAGCTGTGAACTGGAAGAAGAGTACTCCTCTTCCCAGTCAACAGGTGGAGTACTTGGGCTTGTTTCTAAGCTCAAGGCCCATGAGGGCAACCCTCTCAGAGCGACGGCGAGTGGATATTCTCGGCACGCTCAGGGGCCTCCCTTCTGGCAGGACGGTTACGCCGCTGTCTGTGATGCGCCTGCTCGGTATGATGGCATCTGCTCACTCTGTGGTCCCTCTTGGCCTCCTCTTCATGAGGAGGATACAGAGGTGGTTTTCCAGTATGAAAATAGATCTGGTGAGAGGCAAGTGGAAACGACTGAAGGTTCCCATGTCAATACTGGGGGATCTGGACCACTGGGGGAGGACTGGTACCCTCACCAGCGGAATCTCCATGGGCTGCAGGCTGTCACACGTCACGGTCTTCACCGACGCTTCCCTCACGGGATGGGGGGACGTGTCGGACCAACGCAGTAGGGGGAAGCTGGACGTGCCATGCTACCCGGTCTGCACTGCATATCAATGTGTTGGAGTTGAAGGCGGTCCAAGTGAGCGGACGTCCGCATGGTTAGAAAATCCGAGCTTCACACTTGGAGTCCGATTTGAGTCCGCTTTGAGTCCACTTTGAGTCCACTTTGAGTCCACTTTGAGTCCGCTTTGAGTCCGCATTGAGTCCGCTTTGAGTCCGCTTTGAGTCCGCTTTGAGTCCGCTTTGAGTCCACTTTGAGTCCACTTTGAGTCCACTTTGAGTCCGCTTTGAGTCCGCTTTGAGTCCGCTTTGAGTCCGCTTTGAGTCCGCTTTGAGTCCGCTTTGAGTCCGCTTTGAGTCCGCTTTGAGTCCACTTTGAGTCCGCTTTGAGTCCACTTTGAGTCCACTTTGAGTCCGCTTTGAGTCCACTTTGAGTCCACTTTCAGTCCACTTTGAGTCCGCTTTGAGTCCACTTTGAGTCCACTTTCAGTCCACTTTGAGTCCGCTTTGAGTCCACTTTGAGTCCGCTTTGAGTCCACTTTGAGTCCACTTTCAGTCCGCACAGACCTCCGTGGAGTCCGGTCGACTATGGGAGGGCCTTTAGTTTCACAAGCACTGGGAGCCAGTGGTGCACAACACATATAACCATTGAACCGTGATGTGGTTCATCTTCAGCGCACAGTGCCCTGTGCCATATCTCTGAATTCTCCAGGGAAGCTAATTGCAAGGTCACCTACATGTCTGTTAAGTAGTGCTCTGGAATGATGCACCTTGTAGTTCCCTTGTCTAATGATTGTCTATCAGAGCAGTGACTCTGGATGAAGACTAAAACCCTTTGAACATTTCTAACAGAAGGAGTCACATTTATATACTTAAGAGCCCAACGGTGAATTCATCCATCTAGGTGAAAGAGACACATTTACTTAATTGTGCTAAGCTACAGTATAGTACTGGAGAAGTCTCACAGGTTTATTAGATCCTACAATTTATCTGTAGAAATATCAGGAGAAAAGCCAGTGAACAGTCTTCATCTTCTCCCTTTATTCGTAGTCTGCAGGCTGAGAATGCCAGAGGACAGGGGGACAAGGAGAGAAGGTTCGTGGAGGGACTGAAATCCTCTTACTTACTGTGTTTGTACTATTATGTACCCTTCTACTATGCTACTATTCATATACTACTACCTATCTTGCTAATATGTCTATACTACTATGCATTCAGAGTGTAACACACAAGCTCGATACTATTTGACGAACAATGCCACTGGTCCTTATAGCTGCCGGAGACGTACCCATCCTGGTGACATGTTGTGGATGATCTGTACGTCGCTTTTGATAAAAGCGTTCAGCTAAATGACTAAATAGTCAATCAGGGATGGGTGGGAATACAGAGGATCTCAGCTCTATAGGCCTCCATCTCTCTCTACACCATCTCTCTCTCTACACCATCTCTCTCTCTACACCATCTCTCTCTCTACACCATCTCTCTCTCTACACCATCTCTCTCTCTACACCATCTCTCTCTACACCATCTCTCTCTCTACACCATCTCTCTCTCTACACCATCTCTCTCTACACCATCTCTCTCTCTACACCATCTCTCTCTCTACACCATCTCTCTCTACACCATCTCTCTCTCTACACCATCTCTCTCTCTACACCATCTCTCTCTCTACACCATCTCTCTCTCTACACCATCTCTCTCTCTACACCATCTCTCTCTCTACACCATCTCTCTCTCTCTACACCATCTCTCTCTACACCATCTCTCTCTCTACACCTCTCTCTCTACACCATCTCTCTCTACACCATCTCTCTCTCTACACCATCTCTCTCTCTACACCATCTCTCTCTACACCATCTCTCTCTCTACACCATCTCTCTCTCTACACCATCTCTCTCTCTACACCATCTCTCTCTCTACACCATCTCTCTCTCTACACCATCTCTCTCTACACCATCTCTCTCTCTACACCTCTCTCTCTACACCATCTCTCTCTACACCATCTCTCTCTCTACACCATCTCTCTCTACACCATCTCTCTCTACACCATCTCTCTCTACACCATCTCTCTCTACACCATCTCTCTCTCTACACCATCTCTCTCTCTACACCATCTCTCTCTCTACACCATCTCTCTCTCTACACCATCTCTCTCTACACCATCTCTCTCTCTACACCATCTCTCTCTCTACACCATCTCTCTCTCTACACCATCTCTCTCTCTACACCATCTCTCTCTCTCTACACCATCTCTCTCTCTACACCATCTCTCTCTACACCATCTCTCTCTACACCATATCTCTCTCTACACCATCTCTCTCTCTACACCATCTCTCTCTACACCATCTCTCTCTCTACACCATCTCTCTCTCTACACCATCTCTCTCTACACCATCTCTCTCTCTACACCATCTCTCTCTCTACACCATCTCTCTACACCATCTCTCTCTCTACACCATCTCTCTCTCTACACCATCTCTCTCTACACCATCTCTCTCTCTACACCTATCTCTCTACACCATCTCTCTCTCTACACCATCTCTCTCTACACCATCTCTCTACACCATCTCTCTCTCTACACCATCTCTCTCTACACCATCTCTCTACACCATCTCTCTCTACACCATCTCTCTCTCTACACCATCTCTCTCTCTACACCAGGGGTGGCCAACCCGCGGCTCGCGAGCCGCATGCGGCTCTTTGCCCGTCAATGTGCGGCTCTTCCATCCATAAAAAAAAATATTTTTTTTCTTTTTTTTTTCTTCTTTTTTTCTTCTTTTTTTTTTTTTATATGTCACTCATTCCATAAGGACGTAGCATAAACATTTACAATTCTTTTTTAAATGGTCCATTTGCATGTTCTTGGTATCTGAATCTAGGGACATATATGGATCAGTGTCAGAAATAGTGTGTCTGTTACTAGGCTTGAGTAAATTGTAATGAACCAAAGGAGAATATCAATTCTATTTAAATTTTTTTTATCTTTGACTGTAAATAACACCATGCTAAAATTGACCAGACCTGAAAAATCTAAGCAAATGAATAAAGGGAAGATGATTAAACAGAAGGTTTTGTAGATACAGTACTGAATTCTGCCATCTTTTTTATAATGTAAATTTCTCCACCATTTTTCATCATATTGCAACACCGTTTTTTGCAAGACGTTCACAGAAAGGTAGAGAAACTAACTGCGTTCTGTTTTATGGCAATAACGTTCAGGTTTGTGGGAGATAATCCCAAAAAATAAGAGAAATTAAAAAGTAAATCCAGAAGTCAGATGATTGACAGGGGCTGGTGTGAGCTGGGTAGGGTAGTTTTTCGAAATTTGAAAGCCCTGAGTCTCTTCCTTCAAAAGACTACACTCACTTTTGGCTGTGCCACTTCCTCCTGTCAATATGCGCCGGTTTCCGACTCAATACCCTGAGATTTCTATAATCTTATATTTCACTAATAACAGTTAAAATAATTGGTAAACAAACGTAATGCTGAAAATATACACTTTTACTGTATATCTCGGGCTTAAGAGGTTAACCCTGTGAGGCCCAAATTAAAAAGAAATTAGCAACTTCAGAGGCCAGAGGGTGGGACATATAAACACATTTACTATCAAATAGCATTGTGAGGCTGAACAACAGGACCAATTGACTATACATGTGCTTAAAGGGGAACTATCTTATAAATGGCTTTTTTCAGTGTTTACCATTGTTTCTTAGCTATGTGGACTTATATTAATAGGATATATGTCTCTAATTCTCATATTGGCGAATTCTTCCAATTCTCCTCTCACAATATTCACCCTCACTGAACTGAGTCATCTGAAAATGTGCATATCTGTGATGTCAGAGATTTCTCAGCTGCATAATAATGTGGCAGTTGATGTGGCAGTTGGCACCAGGCCACACAGTGGTTGGAGCCCAGCCTCAAAACGGCTTAAGATCTTGAGGTAGAAAAATGCGGTTTTTAGTACTTGATTAGAAATACAAAACAATGCATTTTTTTTGGAAAAAAACCTAGGTGTTCCATAGACTCACAGGAATTGTGTAAAAGTGCCCAAATAGTGAAAGAAATAGTAAAATAGTTCCCCTTTAACATTTTTTAAATAAACATTATTTTTTTAAATGGCTAAAAGTGATTTTGTAATTTTGCAACTGTGGGTCTCACATGGTACTTTTAACCCTGTGAGGCCCAAATAAAAAAGACATTAGCAACTTCAGAGGCCAGAGGGTGAGACCTATAAACACATGAAGGGTGCCGTGACTGAAAAAAAGGTTGAGAAACGCTGGTATATGGTGTGGCTCTTTGTGGTACCACAGTAATTTTTGTGGCTCTTAGTCTCTGACTGGTTGGCCACCCCTGCTCTACACCATCTCTCTCTCTACACCATCTCTCTCTACACCATCTCTCTCTCTACACCATCTCTCTCTCTACACCATCTCTCTCTCTACACCATCTCTCTCTACACCATCTCTCTCTACACCATCTCTCTCTCTACACCATCTCTCTCTCTACACCATCTCTCTCTCTACACCATCTCTCTCTACACCATCTCTCTCTCTACACCATCTCTCTCTCTACACCATCTCTCTCTCTACACCATCTCTCTCTACACCATCTCTCTCTCTACACCATCTCTCTCTCTACACCTATCTCTCTACACCATCTCTCTCTCTACACCATCTCTCTCTACACCATCTCTCTCTCTACACCATCTCTCTCTACACCATCTCTCTCTACACCATCTCTCTCTCTACACCTATCTCTCTACACCATCTCTCTCTCTACACCATCTCTCTCTACACCATCTCTCTCTACACCATCTCTCTCTCTACACCATCTCTCTCTCTACACCATCTCTCTCTCTACACCATCTCTCTCTCTACACCATCTCTCTCTCTACACCATCTCTCTCTCTACACCATCTCTCTCTCTACACCTATCTCTCTACACCATCTCTCTCTCTACACCATCTCTCTCTACACCATCTCTCTCTCTACACCATCTCTCTCTCTACACCATCTCTCTCTCTACACCATCTCTCTCTCTACACCATCTCTCTACACCATCTCTCTCTCTACACCATCTCTCTCTACACCATCTCTCTACACCATCTCTCTCTACACCATCTCTCTCTCTACACCATCTCTCTCTCTACACCATCTCTCTACACCATCTCTCTCTCTACACCATCTCTCTCTCTACACCACCTCTCTCTCTACACCATCTCTCTCTCTACACCATCTCTCTCTACACCATCTCTCTCTCCACCATCTCTCTCTCTACACCTCTCTCTCTACACCATCTCTCTACACCATCTCTCTCTCTACACCACCTCTCTCTCTACACCATCTCTCTCTCTACACCATCTCTCTCTACACCATCTCTCTCTCCACCATCTCTCTCTCTACACCTCTCTCTCTACACCATCTCTCTACACCATCTCTCTCTCTACACCATCTCTCTACACCATCTCTCTCTCTACACCATCTCTCTCTCTACACCACCTCTCTCTCTACACCATCTCTCCCTCTACACCATCTCTCTCTCTACACCATCTCTCTCTCTACACCACCTCTCTCTCTACACCATCTCTCCCTCTACACCATCTCTCTCTCTACACCATCTCTCTCTCTACACCACCTCTCTCTCTACACCATCTCTCTACACCATCTCTCTCTCTACACCATCTCTCTACACCATCTCTCTCTCTACACCATCTCTCTCTCCACCATCTCTCTCTCTACACCTGCAAAAGTGCAACTAGGGCTAAAAACACAATGAAATAATAATAATAATAATAATAATAATAATAATAATAATAATAATAATAATAATAATAATAATAATAATAATAATAATAATAATAATAAATAATTATGCTTCTTAGCAGACTTCTTAGCTTAACATGCAAGGAACTAATGGGATAACTGGGGATGTTGTTTGGTCCTGACAAGAGTCTCAAAGCAACTCTGAGGTCATGCTCAATGTCCAATCTGCTCCTCTGCTCTGTCTTCAGCTGGACCAGAGCTGAGAAGCCACTTTCACAAATATAGATAGTGCAAAAAAAAAACACATAAAAAAAAAAAAGTTTCATTTTTTTTTTATTATTATTATTTTTTTTACACATCCGCGACCCACTCAAAATGGCCCTGTGACCCACTTTTGGGTCGCGACCCACCAGTTGAGAAACACTGCTCTACACCATCTCTCTTTGTCATCTCAGTTCTCTGTCCGTATCTTCTCCTCTCTCTCCTCCCTGCTTCTCTCCCTAAATGCGCCTGCACCCCACTCCCCGCGCCCCCTCTTCTCTTCCTGCCGCACCCCCCCCCCCCCTCCCCCCCCACACACACACACACAACAAACACACACACACTCTTCCCCCTCTCCCGCCCGTCAGCCCGCGTCGCCGCGGTGACGCCCGTGACTTAGCTGAGCTATCACTGCTTGCGTTTCTTTTTGGCATTGTTCAAACTAAATGGAAACAAGGTAATTAGCTTGTTACAATTAAAGCGAGGCGAGCGGATGAATTGTAATCACCCACAATGGAGTTCCCTGCTTCCTCCCCCGCAGCCTCCAATAGGCCAGCTGAGTTATCCTCATTTGCATAATTAAAATATACAAATGATAATGGATTTTGTAGTCAATGTCCAGAGGCTGCGGAGGCAGAGGCAGGGAGGAAAATATGAAATTACAATAACAACCACACTGGATACAGCCTAGAGGAGAGGGGAGGGGAGGAGGGGGGAGGAGAGGGAGGAGGAGAGGGAGGGAGGGGGAGAGGGAGAAGGAGAGGGAGAAGGAGAGGGAGGAGGAGAGGGAGGAGGAGAGGGAGGAAGGGAGGGGGGGAGGGGGAGAGGGAGGAGGAGAGGGAGAAGGAGAGGGAGGACAAGAGGAGAGGGAGGAGAGGAGGGAGGAGGGGAGGAGAGGGAGGAGGGGTGATGAGATGAGAGGAGGAGAGGGATAAGGGGGTGAGAGGAGGAGGATATAGGAGAGGAGGAGAGGGATGAGGGGAGGGGAAGAGAGGAGGGGTGATGAGAGGAGGGGAGGGATGAGGAGGAGAGGAGAGGGGGAGGGGAGGAGAGGAGGAGAGGGAGGAGAGGAGAGGAGGAGAGGGAGGAGAGGAGGGGTGAGGAGATGAGGGGAGGGGAAGAGAGGAGGGGTGAGGAGATGAGAGGAGGGGAGGGATGAGGAGGAGAGGAGAGGGGAGGGGAGGAGGGGGTGAGGATACGAGAGGAGGAGAGGGAGGAGGGAGGGGAAGAGAGGAGGGGGAGAGGAGATGAGAGGAGGAGCGGGAGGAGGGGAGGAGGAGAGGAGAGGAGGAGCGGGAGGGGAGGAGGAGAGGAGAGGAGGAGCGGGAGGGGAGGAGGAGAGGAGGGGTGAGGAGATGAGAGGAGGAGGAGAGGGGAAGAGGAGAGGAGGGGTGAGGAGATGAGAGGAGGAGCGGGAGGGGAGGAGGAGAGGAGGGGTGAGGAGATGAGAGGAGGAGAGGGGAGGGGTGAGGAGATGAGAGGAGGAGAGGGGAGGGGAGGAGGAGAGGAGGGGTAAGGAGATGGGAGTGAGGAGGGGAGGAGGGGAGGTATAGGGAGATGAGAGGGGGAGAGGAGGAGAGAAGGAGCTGGATGGAGGAGAGGGATAGGAGGAGAATGGGGGACAAGCAACAGAAAATAAAGAGAAAAAGAAAGAAAAAGAGAGAGAGATAGAGATAGATAGAGAGAGATAGAGGAAGAGAGACCTCAAGCACAAGACAGATTGAAAGAAATCGAGAAACTGGAACAAAATCCACGGGTGGGGGAGGGAGAGAGGGAGGGAGCGAGAGGGAAAAAGAGAGAGAATCATCAGAGAGAGCAGAGAATAAAGGTGGACCAATTACATTTGCAAATAGCGCGTGGCCGGTGCTAGCCTGCTCGTCCTCCCTGTAGGGTAGTCGCTCGTCTGATTACATGAAATTGGGATAGAATTAAACATCTAAGGGTTGTCCTAAGACAAACCAAAATGAAATTAGACCCAGTCTTCTTTTTCTTTTTTTTTCTTAGCTTGCAGCGCCAAAGAGCCAGCGCAATAGGGGGGGGGGGGGGGGGGGGGGGGCGTCGGTGGGAGGTTGGGAGGGGGAGGGGGGGGGGCTATGTGGGAATGAGAGAGACTTTTTTGCAATTAGGTGAGGGACAATGTCAGTGAAATTAGGCCTTAGAGCTTGGTTCATTCTCTCTCTCGCTCTCCCTTTCTCTCTCTCCCTCTCTCT
>NW_028173484.1:0-1000 GCF_963971535.1 Notolepis coatsorum
AACAGACAAAGCCTCGATTACGTGGACGGGGTCAGTTATTACCCCGGCGGCTTCGATGATCAAACAGGCGCCGTGTTATCCTTTTTTCTGGCCATGGTGTCCAAAAATATGAAACCTCAAGTTCAAGTTTTGTTTTATTTGAAATTTGAAATTTGAAATGCATTTGCAGGATAAACCCCTTGAGATTTGCTATCTCGTTTTTGAGGGGGTCCTTAACATAAAATACAAAACATACAATACAATACCTAACAAAACAAAACAAAACACAGGACAACAAAATACACTTAGACACTGACAGACGCTCTCCAAAGCTCACCCCCACACTCCACACCGATTCCTCCCAAGAGGATCGTCAATATATGTTCCCATATAAGTGTACACAAAAAATTACAGTTTGATCTGTAAATATTTAAAACCCATAACTCAGTACTTCAGATGCAATTAGTAACAAGTGCAAGTAGTCTGCAGATGAGTAAACAAATATGTCTTAAAAAGCTGGTAAGAAGTGAGAGATCTGAGTGAAATAGGCAGTTTGTTCCAATCAGCTGGAGCTTTATATTTAAAGGCAAGTCGACAAATAACTTTGGTGGTTTGAGGTATGATAAAGAAAGGATGATCCGTGTGTCTTAAATTATAGGATGCACTATATGGAATTAGGAACTGCTTTAGACAGGGGGGATAATTAAAGTAAATACATTTGAAAAAAATAAAAAGCAACCAATGAAAATGTCTTCTGAATTGAGGGGAAAGCCAGTTTATCGACTCAAACATAAGACAGTGGTGGGTTCTATAAGGACACTTCAATACAAGTAATTATAAAACGTACATGTACATTACAGTTAAATGAATGCTTGGTTTTCTGTATGAGCCCCCTGGGAATGTGCTTCATACAGTAAAAAAGTTAAAAGAACTAAGACACTATACAAAATATAATATACAAACTAAAGTACAAGCTAAAGTACAAAATGCAAACAATTTTGTGCCAATTTTGTCCCCTCTG
>NW_028173483.1:2500-51882 GCF_963971535.1 Notolepis coatsorum
CAGCTCTGTCTCCCCTGGTGTTGAGCCTGGTCCTGGGCTCCTCCTCCAGCAGCAGCTCTGTCTCCCCTGGTGTTGAGCCTGGTCCTGGGCTCCTCCTCCAGCAGCAGCTCTGTCTCCCCTGGTGTTGAGCCTGGTCCTGGGCTCCTCCTCCAGCAGCAGCTCTGTCTCCCCTGGTGTTGAGCCTGGTCCTGGGCTCCTCCAGCAGCAGCTCTGTCTCCCCTGGTGTTGAGCCTGGTCCTGGGCTCCTCCTCCAGCAGCAGCTCTGTCTCCCCTGGTGTTGAGCCTGGTCCTGGGCTCCTCCTCCTCCAGCAGCTCTGTCTCCCCTGGTGTTGAGCCTGGTCCTGGGCTCCTCCTCCAGTAGCTCTGTCTCCCCTGGTGTTGAGCCTGGTCCTGGGCTCCTCCTCCAGCAGCAGCTCTGTCTCCCCTGGTGTTGAGCCTGGTCCTGGGCCCCTCCAGCAGCAGCTCTGTCTCCCCTGGTGTTGAGCCTGGTCCTGGGCTCCTCCTCCTCCTCCAGCAGCAGCTCTGTCTCCCCTGGTGTTGAGCCTGGTCCTGGGCTCCTCCTCCAGCAGCTCTGTCTCCCCTGGTGTTGAGCCTGGTCCTGGGCTCCTCCTCCAGCAGCAGCTCTGTCTCCCCTGGTGTTGAGCCTGGTCCTGGGCTCCTCCTCCAGCAGCAGCTCTGTCTCCCCTGGTGTTGAGCCTGGTCCTGGGCTCCTCCTCCAGCAGCAGCTCTGTCTCCCCTGGTGTTGAGCCTGGTCCTGGGCTCCTCCTCCTCCTCCAGCAGCAGCTCTGTCTCCCCTGGTGTTGAGCCTGGTCCTGGGCTCCTCCTCCTCCTCCAGCAGCTCTGTCTCCCCTGGTGTTGAGCCTGGTCCTGGGCTCCTCCTCCAGCAGCAGCTCTGTCTCCCCTGGTGTTGAGCCTGGTCCTGGGCCCCTCCAGCAGCAGCTCTGTCTCCCCTGGTGTTGAGCCTGGTCCTGGGCTCCTCCTCCAGCAGCAGCTCTGTCTCCCCTGGTGTTGAGCCTGGTCCTGGGCTCCTCCTCCTCCAGCAGCAGCTCTGTCTCCCCTGGTGTTGAGCCTGGTCCTGGGCTCCTCCTCCAGCAGCAGCTCTGTCTCCCCTGGTGTTGAGCCTGGTCCTGGGCTCCTCCTCCAGCAGCAGCTCTGTCTCCCCTGGTTTTGAGCCTGGTCCTGGGCTCCTCCTCCAGCAGCAGCTCTGTCTCCCCTGGTGTTGAGCCTGGTCCTGGGCCCCTCCAGCAGCAGCTCTGTCTCCCCTGGTGTTGAGCCTGGTCCTGGGCTCCTCCTCCAGCAGCTCTGTCTCCCCTGGTGTTGAGCCTGGTCCTGGGCTCCTCCTCCAGCAGCAGCTCTGTCTCCCCTGGTGTTGAGCCTGGTCCTGGGCTCCTCCTCCAGCAGCAGCTCTGTCTCCCCTGGTGTTGAGCCTGGTCCTGGGCTCCTCCTCCAGCAGCAGCTCTGTCTCCCCTGGTGTTGAGCCTGGTCCTGGGCTCCTCCTCCTCCTCCAGCAGCTCTGTCTCCCCTGGTGTTGAGCCTGGTCCTGGGCTCCTCCTCCAGCAGCAGCTCTGTCTCCCCTGGTGTTGAGCCTGGTCCTGGGCTCCTCCTCCTCCAGCAGCTCTGTCTCCCCTGGTGTTGAGCCTGGTCCTGGGCTCCAGCAGCAGCTCTGTCTCCCCTGGTGTTGAGCCTGGTCCTGGGCTCCTCCTCCTCCAGCAGCAGCTCTGTCTCCCCTGGTGTTGAGCCTGGTCCTGGGCCCCTCCAGCAGCAGCTCTGTCTCCCCTGGTGTTGAGCCTGGTCCTGGGCTCCTCCTCCTCCAGCAGCAGCTCTGTCTCCCCTGGTTTTGAGCCTGGTCCTGGGCTCCTCCTCCTCCAGCAGCAGCTCTGTCTCCCCTGGTGTTGAGCCTGGTCCTGGGCTCCTCCTCCAGCAGCAGCTCTGTCTCCCCTGGTGTTGAGCCTGGTCCTGGGCTCCTCCTCCAGCAGCAGCTCTGTCTCCCCTGGTTTTGAGCCTGGTCCTGGGCTCCTCCAGCAGCTCTGTCTCCCCTGGTGTTGAGCCTGGTCCTGGGCCCCTCCAGCAGCAGCTCTGTCTCCCCTGGTGTTGAGCCTGGTCCTGGGCTCCTCCTCCAGCAGCAGCTCTGTCTCCCCTGGTGTTGAGCCTGGTCCTGGGCCCCTCCAGCAGCAGCTCTGTCTCCCCTGGTGTTGAGCCTGGTCCTGGGCACCTCCAGCAGCAGCTGGTCAGCAGACCTTAAGGCTCTGGATGGGGTGGGGTGATTCAGGAGCTCAGCTAGGTACAGTGGAGCCAGCCCGTGTGTAGTGCTTTAAAAACAGTCAGTAAAAGTTTAAAATCAATACGGAAACGGACAGGGAGCCAGTGGAGAGAAGCCAGAACTGGTGTGATGTGGTCACGTTTTCCTGGTACCGGAAAGCAGGCGGGCAGCCGCATTTTGTACCAGTTGCAGGCGACGGAGCAGCGACTGGTCAATGCCAACATACAACGCATTGCAGTAATGCAGCCGGGTCGAGATGAAGGCATGGATCGCCCTCTCCAGGGCCCCGTTCCATGTACCGGGATAACCGAGTTAGCCGGATAACTTTAGCTGGATAACTGTGTTAGCCTGACTTTCCGATTTCATGTACGTGGATTTCCCAAATCACCATGACAACATATCCAAAAGTTTGAGCCTGCTCGAAAGCAGAGTTCAAGTTCAAGTTAGCCTGAACTATCGCCACGCCCCCGCAAAGAAGTGACAGCCCGTTTCCTGAAACTATTCCCACAGTCTACGATCTGCATTATACCATTCTGAATTACGTTTTTGTGCTCCATTCTTCCAGAGGGGGCTTTTGAAATGTAAAATAGACCCAAAATGCTGATATTAAATTCACTTTGTCCTAAATAATGCACGTTATATATACCGTGGCGACGGTGGCGCTCGCTCGTGCGATGTACACATGATGTGGTTATTTTAATTGTAACTGGGATTAAGATGTCTGATGAGATGCGCTGTTTGACGGATTTGAGAAATTGAATGAGCCGTTGACGTCACATTAATGAATGAGGATAAAGAGATAAACTTCATTCAAAACAACGGATATTCTAAACACGGGTCTCTCGTTCATTAATGTATAAACAATGAATTTATCCCATCTGGCCCAGTGGCCCAGCGGTAGTGCTCATGCCTGCCAATTTAGCGACCTGGGTTCAAATCCCTGTGTTTCCAATATGATTTTTTTGAATATAATATTAATGATTATACGCCAAAGTAGCCTGGTTTTAAGTTAAAATATTATAAATCTACATGCATTGAGGATGTCATTCTTTATATAGCTCTCAACGTGCACCAAATTGAATTATTCCTATATTGCAAAAAGAAGGAAAAGACTAGGGCCTTGAACCCCGGTCGTCGTGTGAGAAGTCAAAAGAAGAACCCGTTACACCACAGAGAAGATAAGTAAAAGATTTGACTATACATCAATCAATGGGTAAGAGAGCCGTATCGTAATTCTGTATAACAGTTAACTAATAATTTTCGCTAGCAAGATCTCATTTGATTATTCAATCCAGCAGGCAAGTTTAAAGAAATATAATCTGATTGATTGAGGTAATGAGGGACTTAGAATTAGCCTATAGATAACGCATTTAACTTGTCGGCGAGGCGATTGAGCCTATTGCAATCTGTCAATAAAGTCTTAAATCAATTAATCAATCAATGCCGTTGAGAATCAGGGTCTCTGCCATCGATACGTGCTGGCTTTCCACCTAAAACGGGAGCGCGCATCTAGCCTGACTTGAGCCTGACTCTCAAGTCTGGCTTGAGTTAACGAGACTGAATCCAGGTTTGTGAAACAGGAAAATCCCGGCTTCGAACATCGGGTTAACTGAAGCTGGATAATGGACATGTTGATCGACTTAGTTGAACCACGTACATGGAACGGGGCCCAGATCCTTCTGGGAGAGGTATGGTTTGGTCTTGGCCAGGAGTCTGAGGTGGAAAAAGCTAGTTTTGACCACCGAGCTAACCTGCTTATCAAATTTAAAATGTAAATGTTCTGTATAAGACATCACTCTGAACCTGAGTTACTGTTTAGACATCATCATCCATCATTCACTTTTAAAAAGAATCTTAAATTGTATTTAACACTGTAAAGTATATATCTTTTTCCGTGCTCGCATGTCATTTTAGCCATCTTGATTGTTGGTTTCATTGTGCATTGTGTGTTGAGTACTGACTTTTAATAATTTTGTTTTGCAATAATAATTGTTTTTATATCGTTTTTTTTTGTATGGACCCCAGGAAGACTAGCTGGTTGCTATGGCACCAGCTAATGGGGATCTGTAATAAAATAAAATAAAATAAAAAAATCCGGATGGCAAAATTCAGTACTGTATCTACAAAAAAAACCTGTAAATCATCTTAGATTTTTTTGTACACAGAATGAGCTCAGTGGCAATCTTTTCACGTCTGGTCAGTTAGTATGGTGTTATTCACCATCAAAGATGGAAACGATATCCTTTGTTTCATTACAATTACAAGCAGGCCTAGTAATAGACACAATATTTATGACACTGGGAATACATTCCCTGAGATCCATAGATGTCCCTAGATACCAAGAACATGCAAATGGACCTTGTAGAAGTGGAGCAAACGTCCATTTACTTAGGTATGTATTTTAGGGGAATTCTTTTAAAATATGGCTCGGGCTGACAAGGTTAATAATATATACAGCTATAAAGACACTATGGTAGTAAGTCATACTGGCCAACAGTGTAACTAGTAAGAGTAGGTAAGGGATATGTAAGAACCCCTATATATAATATATATACTTATATACAGCATTATTATACATGGTTTTGTAGGTTTTCTGGATTGTCTTTATTCTATCCTTATTCTAAACTATTATATCATTATTCTAACCTATTCTATCCTTATGCTAACCCTTTCTATTATTATTCTCAGGTTCACAGGTTTAACCCCTCCCCCCCCCCCCCCCCCCCCCACAGATTTTGATTTACATGAAAGAACAATAGAACGAAAGCACGATGCATGAGGCCACGATAACGTCAACAGGTCTGTCTTCCTTCAATATGAACATTATTACGACGAGAGAACGGGAGGAACTGCAGGAGGAGACAGACGGAGATAAATCCACCGTCTCCCGTCTGGCCCTCGAAACACTGGAGACGACCCAAGCGGTTCGTATTATCAATCTGTACCGTTCATGTTATCATCAAAATAAAGTAAGTAACTGAGCTGCGTCGGATACATCTGTGCTCTCGTTGCAGGCCGGGGGGGGGGGGGGGGGGGGGTCTAAATCTGCTATCACTGACAACCGCTGGTCTGAATTATGCTTCTTCATCTCATCAAACTGCCTCTTCATGTCGAACTCCTTCATAACGACCGCAGCCTCTTGGCAAACGAAACAAAAGCAACGGTTCTCCTTCCAGTAAAAAAAAGGATTCAACTTTCAACCTCTCCTGAAAACAGACATCTATGTAGACTACACAAGGTCTACACACACACTACACAAGGTCTACACACACACTACACAAGGTCTACACACACAGACTACACAAGGTCTACACACACTACACAAGGTCTACACACACACTACACAAGGTCTACACACACACTACACAAGGTCTACACACACAGACTACACAAGGTCTACACACACTACACAAGGTCTACACACACACTACACAAGGTCTACACACACACTACACAAGGTCTACACACACACTACACAAGATCTACACACACTACACAAGGTCTACACACACACTACACAAGGTCTACACACACACTACACAAGGTCTACACACACAGACTACACAAGGTCTACACACACACTACACAAGGTCTACACACAGACTACACAAGGTCTACACACAGACTACACAAGGTCTACACACACACTACACAAGGTCTACACACACACTACACAAGGTCTACACACACACTACACAAGGTCTACACACACACTACACAAGGTCTACACACACTACACAAGGTCTACACAGACTACACAAGGTCTACACACACTACACAAGGTCTACACACACACTACACAAGGTCTACACACACACTACACAAGGTCTACACACACTACACACAGACTACACACACACTACACAAGGTCTACACACACAGACTACACAAGGTCTACACACAGACTACACAAGGTCTACACACACACTACACAAGGTCTACACACAGACTACACAAGGTCTACACACAGACTACACAAGGTCTACACACAGACTACACAAGGTCTACACACACTACACAAGGTCTACACACACTACACAAGGTCTACACACACACTACACAAGGTCTACACACACTACACAAGGTCTACACACACACTACACAAGGTCTACACACACTACACAAGGTCTACACACACTACACAAGGTCTACACACACACTACACAAGGTCTACACACACTACACACAGACTACACACACACTACACAAGGTCTACACACACAGACTACACAAGGTCTACACACACACTACACAAGGTCTACACACAGACTACACAAGGTCTACACACAGACTACACAAGGTCTACACACACACTACACAAGGTCTACACACAGACTACACAAGGTCTACACACACACTACACAAGGTCTACACACAGACTACACAAGGTCTACACACAGACTACACAAGGTCTACACACAGACTACACAAGGTCTACACACACTACACAAGGTCTACACACACTACACAAGGTCTACACACACACTACACAAGGTCTACACACACTACACAAGGTCTACACACACACTACACAAGGTCTACACACACTACACAAGGTCTACACACACTACACAAGGTCTACACACACACTACACAAGGTCTACACACACTACACACAGACTACACACACACTACACAAGGTCTACACACACAGACTACACAAGGTCTACACACACACTACACAAGGTCTACACACAGACTACACAAGGTCTACACACAGACTACACAAGGTCTACACACACACTACACAAGGTCTACACACAGACTACACAAGGTCTACACACAGACTACACAAGGTCTACACACACTACACAAGGTCTACACACAGACTACACAAGGTCTACACACAGACTACACAAGGTCTACACACACACTACACAAGGTCTACACACAGACTACACAAGGTCTACACACAGACTACACAAGGTCTACACACACACTACACAAGGTCTACACACACTACACAAGGTCTACACACACACTACACAAGGTCTACACACACTACACAAGGTCTACACACACTACACAAGGTCTACACACACACTACACAAGGTCTACACACAGACTACACACAGACTACACACAGACTACACAAGGTCTACACACACACACTACACAAGGTCTACACACACAGACTACACAAGGTCTATACACACTACACAAGGTCTACACACACACTACACAAGGTCTACACACACACTACACAATGTCTACACACACACTACACAAGATCTACACACAGACTACACAAGGTCTACACTTCCTCGAATCAATATGCGCCGGTTTCCGACTAAATTCCCTGAGATTTCTATAATCTTATATTTGACTAATAATAGTTAAAATTGGTAAACAAACATAATGCTGAAAATATACAATTTTTTTTTTTTATTATTATCTTTTCCCCCCTCCTTTTTCCGTTTTTCTCCCATCCCAATGTTAGTCGTTATGCCAATTCCCAATCTTCCTTCCTGGTCGTTGCGCGCTCTGCCCCCTACCGTCGGTCTAGGAGGGCGGAGACTATCATCACATGCTTCCTCCGACACATGTGTAGCCAGCCCACCGCTTCTTTTCACCTGGCAGCGCGGACTCTCACTGGGAGAGTGTTACGTGTGGAAGGTCACACTACCCCCCTCCAGATCCTACCCTCGCTGAGCAGGCGCCCCGACCGAACTGTAGGAGTCTCTGTTTACAACGACCTGGACCCACCCTCTAACACTGCCAATTGTGTTAGTATGGACGACCGATCAAGCCGGAGGCACCACAGCTGGATTTGATCCCACTGTCTCTGCGGTGGTAGACAGATGCTTAGTCCGCTGCGCTACCCGACCGCACCGAAAATATACACTTTGACACGGTTAGGGTCTTTATTCTTGGCTACATTTAAAAAGAAAACGCAATGCAACATTAATTCATACATTCTGTAGAGATGGATTTATGGCGTGATGTTATTTGCGGTCCAGTATCGGACTGCTCGGGCTTAACACATCCTGCGCCAATACCGTTGTACGACGTGTTTCAAGTTCATGCGAATTCTGCCAATCCACGGCGTACGACGTTATTGAGATCATATTTCATATTTTGGCCATGTTATTCATAATTCCCTCACGGAGCCTGGTCTGATGCAGTGGGACTCGGCACAACTCTGCAACGCTTCAATACTGCCCCCTGGTGGATGATCGGCGAGTTGCCAAACCGGAAATGGTCGAGTCGACCTTGGTGCGTCTCCGAAATGCGCCCGGCACTCGCATATTGTTGCGGGACTCTAGCCACACCGTGGATATGAATCGCTGCCATAACTCAATAATCGACATGATTTGGGCGTGTATTATTATTATACAACGGGAAATATATTTATACTCTAGACGGTATTTTCGTATGAACCTGTGAATGAAAAAGTAAAACGTTCCCACATCCTGAACGATAGATAATCGATGTTGAATGGGCCATAGTAATGTCAATTTAGCAATACAATTTAAAAAGTTATAGCCCTGCAAAGAAGGTGAACATCTCCATAGGCTTAGAGTGGTGGCAGTGATCAAACATTGATGGATATAAGCGTGGCAGGGAATGTGTTAAGAGGTTAACCCTGTGAGGCCCAAATAAAAAAGACATTAGCAACTTCAGAGGCCAGAGGGTGGGACCTATAAACACATGAAGGGTGCCGTGACTGAAAAAAAGGTTGAGAAACGCTGGTACTGTATATACAGTATGGTGTGGCTCTTTGTGGTACCACAGTCATTTTGTGGCTCTTAGTCTCTGACTGGTTGGCCACCCCTGGACTACATAGACTAGACAAGGTCTACATACATGCCCCACTACATGCCAGCTGGACCAGATACCCTCCCCACTCCTCCAGACCACAGCACCAGACATCCTCCCATTCCTAACGGCAACCATCAACTCGGCAACCATCATCTCCCTCAACTCGGGGGTGGTCCCCACCTCCCTAAAACAAGCCAGAGTCACACCGCTCATAAAAATATAAAAAAAACATGAACCCCACGTCATAGACAACTATCGTCCTGTCTCTCTTCTCTCCTTCCTTTCTAAAACACTTGAACGTGCTGTATCCAACCAACTTACTGCTTATCTCTTACAGAATGACCTCTTAGACCCTAATCAGTCAGGCTTCCGGACTGGCCACTCCACAGAAACGGCCCTCATTGCGGTCACAGAGGCACTTCACTTAGCAAAAGCGAAAGGCCTCTCCTCTGTCCTGATTCTCCTAGATCTATCTGCAGCCTTTGACACGGTCAACCATCAGATCCTCGACAACCGCTCCTACAGAGTGTCATGGAGAGGGACCCTGTTGGCCCCCCGCCCCAGAGCTCGGTCCTCTTCTCCCTCGACACCAAATCCCTAACATTATCACGTCTCATGCCTTCTCGTATCATTGCTATGCCAATGATACTCAACTCTTCTTCTCCTTTCCTCCCTCAGATAGGGCCTAACACCCCTCATCACAACAACTAGCCAAGATGAAGTGTGCTCTGACCTTGCTCCTGGTCTAATGGAGGACAGAGGCCTAACACCCCGCATCACAACTTCACGTCCACTTTCACAGCTCTCCTCTCGCCTGCTCTGAGTGTCTCTGAGGAGCCAAGAGGCCAGATCTGAGTTCCCTTAATAAACACCACCTCCATCACCCGCTCCTCCCTCTGCCCTCACCCCTCCCCCCGCCCACCTCCCCGTGCCCTCCCTCCCTCCCACGCACGCGTCGGCACCCTGGGGGGGGGGGGGTCTGACAGCGCCCCCCCCCCCCCGAGCGTGGCGCGTATTGATTCTGCCGCAAACTCCAAAGTTAAGAAACAGATGGGGCTCAAAGAGGGACAGTGACACGCCTGGCTGTCGATGAGGATCAAGCTGGCAGCGAGCCAGAGGGTGAGACGGCACGTACACACACACACACATACACACACACACACACACACACACACACACACACACACACACACACACACACACACACACACACACACACACACACACACACACACACACACACACATACGTACACACACACACATACACACAAACACAGCACATACACACCCAGCACACACTCACACATCCAGTACATACACACACACCCAGCACATACTACACACACACACCCAGCCAGCACATATACACACACCCAGCACATACTACACACACACCCAGCCAGTATACACACACACCCAGCACATATACATACATAGACACACACCCAGCCAGCACATACACACACACCCAGCACATACACACACACCCAGCACATACACACACACCCAGCACATACACACACACACAGCACACGCACACACACACACAGCACATACACACAGGGACTCCTCGGGGGATGCTGGGTATCGCAGGGGGGGGGGGGGGGTGGGTAAGAGAAATGAGAGATAGTGTGTGTGTGTGTGTGTGTGTGTGTGTGTGTGTGTGTGTGTGTGTGTGTGTGTGTGTGTGTGTGTGTGTGTGAATGAATGAATGAATGAAAACTTTATTTAACAGATTGCAGAATGGGTACAATACAGTACGGCTCAATACATACAATTGTTAAGGGGATGCAGACCTGAGAAAGACGTTTGTCTTGTTTCCATCAGGGTCCCCCATTTTCAATTCATATAGACATATATGACATACATGACATACAGATAGTCAGTACTGCTACATCTATACATTTATGACATACCAGATTTGCAAATACAGTACTGTTTGTGATACAGAAGGAGTCAAGAAAAGGGAGTATATACATTTGACGTAGAAACTGTACATTGGAGGAGGTTGGGTGGGGGGGGTTGGGTACATTGGGATATTGACAACCATACTGGGTAATTTACATTGGAGGTGGTTGGGGGGGGGGGGGGGGGGGCGGGGGCGGGGGGCACACTGTATAAACAAGTAACACTGTACATTGAGGGGGGGGGGAGGAGACACTGTACAAACAAACACAATTGTACATTGAACTATTGACAAAACCATACTAGGTAAATGACTGTACATTGGAGGGGGTTGGGTTAGGATATTTACAGGGGCCAGTGTTGAATTGCAGTCTCCCGTAGGTGTCCCTTGAGAGAGGTTTTGAAAGTGGGTAGTGATCCACATTCCTTTACAGCTTTGGGTAGGGCGTTCCACATTGATGTGGCATAATTGCGAAACGTGTTTAGTCCCTTATTTGAGCCGAATCTGGGTTAACATGATTTGTGGAGCTCCCTCTGGTGTGTGTGTGTGTGTGTGTGTGTGTGTGTGTGTGTGTGTGTGTGTGTGTGTGTGTGTGTGTGTGTGTGTGTGTGTGTGTGTGTGTATGTGTGTGTGTGTGTGTGTTGTGGTCAGTGTTCGAATTATGTGGGGGCCAATGGGGGCTCAGCCCCCATAGATAGAGTCTGAGCCCCCATTCTCGAAGTCAACTTCCTGCCTGTTGTTGCTACGCAACTGCAGCGTGGGGGGAAACTGCCCAGCCTGGTACATTGTGTACGGTTCATTTAGTGCAGAAACGGATTGTTAAAGCGTCAAATTAAAGACAATCAAGCGGAATTTTCTTCAGTCCTTCACAATGCCAAAGAGCTGCTGTGTTACGCGTTGTACTAATGACAAAAACAGAAATCCAAATCGCAAGTTTTATACCATCACGGAGGAAAAAGTGGCTGGTGGCTAACGTTCGGCTAACTCGCTCTGCTGTTGTGGTCGTGGTAGCTACATACTAAGCTAACGTTAATCACATCATATCGAACCGATAGGAGCTTATCTTATCTAATCTTACGTGGATGTTTGATCGGGTAGTGGCACACGTGGTACCACCACGTAAGATTAGATAAGATAAGCTCCTATCGGTTCGATATGATGTGATTAACGTTAGCTTAGCATGTAGCTACCACGACCACAACACCAGAGCTAGTTAGTCGAACGTTAGCCGCCAGCCACTTTTAACTCCGTGATGGTATAAAACTTGCGATTTTTGGATTTCTGTGTTTGTTTTGTTATTAGTACAAAACGTAACATAGCAGCTTCAATTTGGGTATTCGAGAAATGGCCATGTCTGTAGGTGTTTTGTATGGACATTATGTCAAGTCAATCAGGGGGAGCTTCTTTGAATCATATCTCGCCTTAGAATCACCAGAAAGGCTTTCGAAATAGTGAAATGCCATGTTGGCCTCAATATTTTCAAAACAAATCATATGAAAATGAAATGAACAAGAATGTGATAAAACATGTAATAAAAACTGACCTCAACGCATGCATTTGATGGTAGAAATCCGTATGGCCCCCCTATACCAAGATGGCGGCGGTCTCGTGACATCAGAGTGGCGTCTATACAAATAGTAGCTCTAGTTCTGCAGACCCCTCTCTGATTGGTTGAGCTCCATTTCTGCAGCCCCCTCTCTGATTGGTTGAGCTCCATTTCTGCAGCCCCGCCTCTGATTGGTTGAGCGAAGCCCCTCGCGCGTAAGGTTATCGCGGTGCTTTGAGGTGCTTATCGCGGAATCCGCCATGATTTTCATTCAGCGCTTCAGCTCACCTGGCAGAGCAGCGGTCCTGCGGTCCTTGCGGTCCGTTGTTGACGAGTTCGAATCCCATCAAATATTTTTTTTTAACGTGATTTTTTTTTTAACGTGTATTCTTTCGCCGGTTAAGGTTAGGCATGGTTAAGGTTAAGGTTAAGGTTAGGCATTGTTTCGGAGTTGGTTAAGGTTAGAACGGTTAAGTTTAGGCGCTGTTAAGGAGCTGGTTAAGGTTAGAGTTTGTCAAAGAGAATGGCAATAGACAGCCTATTTCCGCGCGACAGCTCCCAGCAGAGGGGCTGCAGAAATAGAGCTCAACCAATCAGAGAGGGGTCTGCAGAACTAGAGCTACTATTTGTATAGACGCATCAGAGTGTCTTCGAGAATAGTCAACAGCCCCTGTGGGGGTCTCTCAAAAAATGTATATTAAAATTTTTTTATATATATATTTTTCAATGTACAATTTAGTATTATTTATGTTACCTAAATAAATTGTTAATAGATCATATTTTTCTTTTCAGTTTTTAAAATAACCGAGTAATTATTGTTGTGGAATAGGCTGCGTTTCACCTCCAAGCCACTATGTGTCGCCCATGAGCGTGTCTAACGCTACTCCAACCCATTTGGTGAAGAAGAAGCAGCCAGCTTAACGTGATGTAACGTTAAACAGTAGGCTGCCCAGTGCCCGTGGTCCTCATGTCCTGCAACTGCCACTCAAGTGAAAAGTAAACGGTGCCGCAGAGAAAAAAAGGCTTAACCCGCCACAAGACTGTACAAGGCTCGACAGCTTCGTCTTTATGAAAAGGCCAAAGACTAACGCTGTTAGCGCAGCAGCTAGCAGCGCTACTGAAGTTGACACTGCTAGTAGTGTTAGCCCTGCTCCTTAATGTTATCGTGGCTGCCACTAGACCTGGGCCCTCATTTATCAACAATGCTTAGAAAGTGTTCTATTTTCGTTCCTACGCACGGAATTTAGAATGTGTGTACGTACAGAAAAATCGGGATTTATCACACGTGCGTACACAGGTCCTAAGCACACTCCGTGTTGATAAATACCATTTGTTCTACGCTCCGCGCTCGTGCGCGATTTTAAGTATTTGCATATAGAACCGCCCGTAATTAACCATATACGGTAATGAAACACCCCCATGAAATGTGGAAAAGTGGACGAAACAGACGTGTACACGGTACGGTGATGTCGGATATGATATCTATTAACTTAACGACCATTGCTGCCTGGGCAGCGCAAACACTAATAAAGACCATTAACCACTGTTTGGCGTCATTAATAATAACCATGCTGGAATATGAATGGCCTTTTTCGTTTCGTTCTTTTAAAGTTCGATTACCCAGGGATTAAAGTTCTCCGTCAATTTGATTCCAAATCGTGACGGATTTTCCGTCAATTATCTACCTGCATGGTTTGTAGAGGCATACAATCTATTTTGATGTCGGTATTAGGTATAGCCTATATAAATTATATATGCATAGCCTACATTATGCAACAGTAATCTGCGCATAACGCAGCATGGCACAGACATGTCACACAGAGCCCCGCGAAGCCTGCATACAGTAAACTAACTTGATCGTTAATATAACTGTTGTCCTTGTATCTTTACGCTTATGAAAACATTTAATAATATTTATAGGCTTTATGCCCTCGTTTGGCCACAATAGCCTATTCTCAAATGGCTAAATCTCCTCGCTGACGGACCCATGTATAGCCTATATCATATTCCTATTATGTCTCCAAGGAATCGTGGGGCTCGGAAAAGAAAGGGAACCCCTGCTATAGCCTATATCCTTTATAAGCTATTTTATTTACAGTAGTCTATTTATGATTTGTTTCCATAGCCGGTCTCAGTTATGCTGTGGCTGAGATGCAATCACGCGGCTGAGATGGGTCGGGATTAATGAAGCTGATAGGAGACTGCTTCTCGGCTATACGAATTAAAGCCACGATTGAAAATAATGTACTTCCTTCTTGACAATAGCATATACTATAACAATAATACGACAGCATACAAGAACAATGAATCTCACTGCCATGTAGCCTACGCCATGTATAGCCTGCCTATGTGATCAATAAAAACGCGAACTTGAATCCATCGCCATATTTATATGTTGTGTCTGTCCACTATGTTTGTTACTTGGAAAAGCCTTATGGACCCAACTCTTTAGATGAGGGAACGGGTACATACGCACACAATACGCGACCACTAATAAAAACGTAACTACACTAGCGTTATAAGAGCTAACATTGCTACCTACTGTACAAGTGCATTGGTTTAGTGCATTTCCTACTTCCGGTTGCTACTGAACGGACATGTTTGTGCGGACCTGTTCTCCCAAACTGGTAAGCAAATGACTGTTTTCATTTTTACGTTATTATTATTATTATTTGTAAACATTGATCTTAACTGATCACTGTGACTTTATTGCTTTTATCGTTATATATGCCTATGTTTGTGTACAGCACTTTGAGCTACATGACATGTATGAAAGGTGCTTTATAAATACTTACTTACTTACTTACTTACTTACTTACTTACTTACTTACTTACTTACTTACTTACTTACTTACTTACTTACTTACTTACTTACTTACTTACTTACTTACTTACTTACTTACTTACTTACTTACTTACTTACTTACTTACTTACTTACTTACTTACTTACTTACTTACTTACTTTGTTATTTCCCCCCCCCCTATGTAAAGCGACCTTGGGTCTCTTGAAAGGCGCTATATAAAATGAAGCTATTATTATTATTATTATTATTATTATTATTATTATTATTATTATTATTATTATTATTATTATTATTATTATTATTATTATTATTATTATTATTATTATTATTATTATTATTATTATAAATATTATTATTATTATTATTATTATTATTATTATTATTATTATTATTATTATTATTATTATTATTATTATTATTATTATTATTATTATTATTATTATTATTATCATTATTATTATTATTATTATTATTATTATTATTATTATTATTATTATTATTATTATTATTATTATTATTATTATTATTATTATTATTATTATTATTACGTCTGAGCGGGAGCTCACAATTAGACTGTGTTAGTCTCAGTGAAGTTTCAACGGAGGTCATCTATTCTAACCAACAAATTGAAGTAGAAAGCATTTCGTTGTGACCAATCTTATTTGGAAACATGACACACAAAATAAATAATAGTATTTAGCTTTTTATTTTAAACAATATTTAACCGCGTTTGGAGGTGGGTGTTCTGCGTCTTCCCCACCCCCCCCCCGTGTCAAACAAGCAGGCCAACCTCTTGTTTGCGCGTGAGCCCGTTATAGTTACACTACTGTCACTATTTTACAATTAACTATAATGAATTACGGGTCATACAGAACACACCAGTGTTGAAACTAATGCACGGAAGCTTATTTCCGCGTTGTAGTCTTCTGTAGTCTCTTGACCAAGGTACTGACATTACAACTGGAGTTGGTCTCTTGACCAAGGTACTGACATTACAACTGGAGTTGGTCTCTTGACCAAGGTACTGGCATTACAACTAGAGTTGGTCTCTTGACCAAGGTACTGACATTACAACTGGAGTTGGTCTCTTGACCAAGGTACTGACATTACAACTGGAGTTGGTCTCTTGACCAAGGTACTGGTCATTACAACTGGAATTGGTCTCTTGACCAAGGTACTGACATTACAACTGGAGTTGGTCTCTTGACCAAGGTACTGACATTACAACTGGAGTTGGTCTCTTGACCAAGGTACTGACATTACAACTGGAGTTAAGGTACTCAGGGACATGCACAGGACTTTAGAGGGGCAGGTGCTCAAAGGCTGAAAAGGGCACTGGGCCTGTGCTATTTTTGGGGGCCCTTTTTGGGCGGGGAGGGGCCTTTTTATACTTTTTGGGGGGTTTTGGTGATCAAATATTGAATATTGAACTATAATAATCAGTGCAGGAGCTCACTTATCCTTGAAAGACACTTTTATCACTGACTTAAAAGGCCCATACATCTCCATAAATGTTCAGGGCGGAGGGAATAAGTGCTTACCCTACAGACCCCAAGTCTGTTAGGACAGCAGACTCAGTTGGCACTGCTCAAAACAATTTTTTTTAAAATAGCTTTTAAATTAATTATTATCTTTATTTCATTGTCATATTTTTCTTTATTTCTATACATTTTACTTACATATTTTATTATAATTTGTATCATTGTTTTATGTAGTTTTTTTTATCATTTTATTTGTTCTTTTTTAATGTCAACATATTGTCATCATAATCAAACATTCTAGAACATTTGTGATGTCACAGTATGATGTCATAATCAAACATTCTAGAACATTTGTGATGTCACAGTATGATGTCATAATAGAACATTCTAGAACATTTGTGATGTCACATTATGGTGTCATAATTAGGAAAACCAGCAACCGATACATGTAGTACAATGCCAAAGCAGTAGGCGGCGATGTTGTTCAGACATGAAGGCCATTTCAACCAATCAGAAAAGGTTGAACGCTCACTACACTTCCTGCTTAAAAACAACAAAGCCACCATCTTTAAATACCTTGCGTTAGCCATTTAGCCAATGTAGCATATATTTTTCAGCAAAGAAAGTGCAATAAAAGTGCAATAAACAAATGGATACATTCACTGTGTGTTCTGCCTCATTTGTTGATGAAACAAAACCAACAGCAACACAATTTACCACCAAGAGCGGATAGTTTAGTCTCACAAAAAGATCTCCGGTGTTGTTAGCTACATGCTAATGTAAATGGCATTCTCTATGTATACGGAACGTAAGCCATTATCGTCCACTCCGAATCAACCTACCCATATTCGGCCACGCCCCTTTTTGCGTGACATTCTGGGTAATTACTCACAGCCCAGCCGGAGTTTGCCTTTGGAAGGTAGATGATGTGAAATCATACTTATTTTAGAGTATATATATCAAATTTCATGAGTATTCATCTATATTTAGTCATCTAAAGACTATTATATATGAACGTATGTACCAGTAAGAAGTTGGAATTGTTAGAATCTGTTCTGGGCGACGATGTTTTCTGAAAATGGACGTTTGGACAACTACCTTTCTGTTGTCAGTAGATGGCAGCATTGGTTTAAAAGGTGAAAATGATCTGTCAAAACTCAAGCCTACAAATCCCAAGACCCTTTGCCACCTAGTTCGCAGGTCAGCACCGGATTAAAGGCGAGGGAGTGTGATCTGAACACAGCAGCGTTAGGCGCTAAATACACTGTGGCCGAGAATGGCTAGCAAATTAGCATAACAAAAGTGCGCTGGTAGCGTTACATATGTTGTCTAAAGGGGGACATACGGTACAATTTAAGATTTTAATGATAATCCGCATATAAAGGACAACATAAAGCATCGTTAATTTGTAAGAAACCTCAACCTAAAAATGTGGACGCATTTGGCTACCGTGACGTTAGTAAGCATCGAGGCTAGCTGAGGCTAGCTGAGGCGATTTTGTTAGCTTACATGCTAACGTAATAATGTGGTAACGTTAACGCTAGTAGAATGAATGGATGCAAACGTTATTTAACACATTGCAGAATGGGTACAATACAATACGGCTCAATACAAACAATTGTTAAGGGGATGCAGTCTGGACTGGGTTCCTTATAACAATAACTTGACAACACATGAGTTTAGTTTAGCCGCAGCTACATGTTTACTCTGAGCGTCAGGTCAGGAATGCGACAACAGACATCAGTCGATCACAACACTCTTCAACACAGACGATACGTTTCGAACTAAAGTTTGTTACAATCATTTTCATATAACGCTACTTGGGACAACTCTGCTGTAAACACTGGTGTAGCTGGCTCTGCTCTAATCTCTCTACCCCGCGCTCGGTTGCTAACGTGCTATTTGTTTGCGATAGTCTGCCGTGAACATGGGAAATAATTGCGACAGCTCTGCTGTAAACACTGCATAACCTTGGTTGCTATGCCCACACGCACCCACTGCAACCGGGATGTGCGCAAAATTTCGCCCTGGACCCCGGTTTTCAAAGACTGCGGTTGCAGTGTAGCAAAACCCTGGTTGTGTGTGGCCGAACAGTGCAACTGCGCACATATAATCATGGTTACAATAAATCCAGCGCTCGTGTAGACAGCCCCTTAGAGAGTTGCGACACGCTTTGATCTCGCCGCCAGGTGGTTCACGTAGCTCGCTTAGTTCCAAAACAAATCTGCACTCAGCGCCGTCTACCTGATTTTAGCGAGACAGAGGAGCAGCAGCGACTACTACTAGTCTGTTACAGCAATTTTCGGTAAATATGAATACATAATGTGCATTGATCACTGTTGTGTTCTACCATTTATATGTCTGCTACTTTATTATTTACATTTAATACTTTCTTTATATCACTAGGCGCTGGCGGCAATATCGAACATTAGCCATTTAACGGCAGTTGTTAAACACTCAAGCATAATTTTATTAATCAGCCCACATTACAGTTACTATGTTGACAACACTTTATATTCGATATATATAATAGCATTTCTGGAGGGTGGCAGAGAGACAGCATTAATCAGTTTTTCTGTTGTCTGTGGGGACTGTCCCATAACCTACGATAAGTTACGAAAAATATGAATGCATAGGCTAACGTTACATACTGTAACATTTACAGTATGTATGCATTCATATTTTTCTTGTGCTTCTAGTCATAAATACACACACATCCTAATGTTATCTTATGTTAAGACATTCACATAATGCACAAAGTGAATATGGAAATGCAGTGAATCATACCTCAAGCTGTTATTACATTGCATTTCATACTGTAACCATTGATGTATTATAAGAGCTCTAATACATCCATGACTAACTTAAATGCTACATGTCATACTGTCCATACTGTTACTACTATTGTTCACACTGTATATATCTTAGCGTATTAATACCACTCTTTTCATACAGTTCATTCTCTTAATGTTCAGACTGTATCTTAGCACATTCATACCTACCTTTACTGTTTATTCTATTTATAAATATTATACATAATATGTAAGTTTTTGCACTTCTGGTTCGATGTTAAACTGCATTTAGTTGTCTCAGTACTTGTAGTCTGTGCAAATTACAATAAAGTTTCATCTAATCTAATCTAAATATCAATCATGCCGGAAACTACTCAATTAAGCCAAGAAAGAAGTTTGGTCAACAGTAGAAAAAAATACAAGGCAAGCAATTGCATTCCACAATTTTTTGTATTATTATAGGCCTATAATATGTCCAGGTAGAGGTCCAGTCTTCCACTCCCGTTGTGTGTAGTGCTAGATTAGGGCCTTTCTGTCACGACTGCTGCTCACCTCAGACTGGACACACGCACGTCATTATAGTGGTAGTTTATCCTAGAAAACAAAACAGGGAGATAGAGAGTTATGGAGTTGCTCATGCACTCTACAACAACACACATCTTGTATCTCTTATCCAACTCTAACATTTCCATTCCACAGCATGCAAGCATCCTGCTTCAAGAGGTGTATGATTGTGTATGTGACAATAAAACTCGATTTGATTTCAATATTTTAGAGGGTTTAGAGTTCACCCACCAGTTTCTGCTGTGGGAAACTTGGTATTTTAGTATACATATTTTGCTTGCTTAATCATAACATCTAACTTTTATAGATCGACATCTTACCATGGTTGGCTTGCAGCATTTGGACACAGACAGACTAGTTTAACTATAGTATACAGCTCAGACAACAACTTAAAGGTCAGGCCAGCTTGACTTAGATATGACATGTCCAAGTAAATCACATCATGTTCTTTTTCTTGTTGTCTTCATATCAATCTTGTGACGGATACGACAAAACCAATAATCTCACCTTTGTTTACCTTTCTTGTCATTATCTGTTATTAATTTGTCATCTTAATTTGTCAAATTTTAAACTGTGCATAATCTTTCTATGGCCATAGAAACAGATAATAAACTATTCTATTTTTAATACAATTTGACTCATCTGAATTTCTACAGTTTCACTGTTTGGCTCATTTAAAATATTCCACAACAGGTTCAATGTGTTTTACTGTAATATGTACATGACTACAATGAATTTGTGATTGACAATATATGGGGTAAAGTCTGGTATGAGACAGGTTGGTATGAATAACGTAAAGTTGTAATTTATATAATATTTCAATGACTAGCATACACACCCTCGCTGTAACACTGACAATACCATATCATAATTTCAGATTGTAACATATAAAGATGGAACCGGCCCTCATCTATCAACAATTCTTAGAAAGTGTTCTATTTTAGTACTTAAGCACAGAATTTAGAATGTGTGTACGCACAGAAATATTGGGATTTATCAACCGTGCGTACACAGGTCCTACGCTCCTCCGTGTTGATAAATACCATTAGGTTCTACACTCCACGCTCGTGCACGATTTTAAGTATTTGCATATAGCACTGCCCGTAATTAACCATATAGGGTAATGGAACACCCCCATGAAATGTGGAAAAGTGGACTAAGCCGAGCGAAGCGTGTTATGGGAGAAATACGTGAGAGGCTGACAGACATGTACATGATGCCGATGGTGATGTCGGATATGATATCTATTAACCATTGCTGCCTGGGCAGCGCAAACACTAATAAAGACCATGCTGGAATATGACTGTCTTTTCCCGTTTTGTTCTATTAATACCCAGGGATTAAAGTTCTCCTCAATTTAATTCCAATTTTTCCGTCAATGTTCTACCTGCATATGATTTGTAGAGGCATACAATCTATTTTGATGTCGGTATTAGGTAGCCTATATAAACAATAATACGAGAACATATACAAGAACAATGAATCTCACTGCCATGTATGATGTAGCCTATACGCCATGTGTAGCCTGCCTACATGTGATCAATACAAACTTGAACTTGAATTCCATCATGTCTGTGTGCGGGAGCTCACAAGGCTGTTGTCCCAATGTAAATGAGAACGTGCACTGAAAAGTTACAGTATGTAGTTGGTTGATTATTTGTATGACAGTCAGTAAACCCTTGCAAAAAGTATCAGTTTTATTTAATGAATTGAAAACATGCAGCATCGCCTTCCTCCCGGCAGCAACGACATATCAGGCAAATGCGCATCACTGGGTGGAATCCCTTTCTATTCACATAACTGCATTTGTGATGGAGCTTTGACAGCTACATGGATGGGACAGTAACAGTCTATTGCTCGATCCATCTCCAATATCACGATGGACCGTGCCATGTAGCCTATGTATAGCCTGCCTATGTGATCAATAAAAACGCGAACTTGAATCCCATCATCATATTTATATGTTGTGTCTGTCCACTATGTTTGTTACTTTGTTATTTCCCCCCCTATCTATGTAAAGCGACCTTGGGTCTCTTGAAAGGCGCTATATAAAATTAAGCTATTATTATTATTATTATTATTATTATTATTATTATTATTATTATTATTATTATTATTATTATTATTATTATTATTATTATTATTATTATTATTATTATTATTATTATTATTATTATTATCACGTCTGTGCGGGAGCTCACAAATAGACTGTTAGTCTCAGTGAAGTTTCAACGGAGGTCATCTATTCTAACCAACAAATTGAAGTAGAAAGCATTTCGTTGTGACCAATCTTATTTGGAAACATGACACACAAAATAATAGTATTTCGCTTTTTATTTGAAAGTTTTGAAACAATATTTTATCGCGTTTGGAGGTGGGTGTTCTGCGTCTGCCCCCCCCCCCCCCATGCCAAACAAGCAGGCCAACCTCTTGTTCGCGCGTGAGCCCGTTATAATTACACTACTGTCGCTATTTTACAATGAACTATAATGAATTACGGGTCATACAGAAGTTGAACACGCCAGTGTTGAAACTAATGCACCAAAGCTTATTTCTGCATTGCAGACATGCAGGCTTCATATTCTACCAGTACGCATGCCCTGAGCTGTGCGTAAAAATATACGCACAAAGTCAAGCACACGTTCAAATTGATAAGTCCCACACTTTGCTTAGAAACGATTGTACGCACGGGTTACGCACATATCTGTGCGTACGCAACGTTGATAAATGAGGGCCGAGTATTAGGGGAGGTGTTTGACAAGCGGAAGGTAGATGGCCTGACGGAGATGATAGTGTCTGATAGTAATGATAGTGTCCCCCACAGTTACAGCATGTTTGAAAACCTTACGGTGGGAGGGAGAGGGATACGGGAGGAGGCTGTGGGAGTCCGGGTTCTTTGCAACAAGTGCTGGCCTGAAATTCATAAGGGGAGCAAGAACAACGACCCCCATCTTACCAGACAACAGCATGGCTCCTGGAATGAATGAATGAATGAATGAATGACAACTTTATTTAACAGATTGCAGAATGGGTACAATACAGTACGGCTCAATACACACAATTGTTAAGGGGATGCAGACCAGAGAAAGACGTTTGTCTTGTTTAATAATAATAATAATAATGACTTGGATTTATATAGCGCTCTTCATGACACCCAGAGCGCTTCACAGTAAGCTACAATTGCAGCCAGAGCTGTCCCCCATTTTCAATTCATATTGACATTTATGACATACACAACATACATGACATTTATGGCATAGGGACATACAGGTATTTAGTACTGATACATTTGTGACATAAACGGTATTCAAATATATAGTACTGTTACCCATAGATCCTGACAGAGTATATACATATGATGGGGAGGGGATTGTACATTAGGAGGGGGGTGGGTGGGTGGGAGAGAAATATACTTAAGGTGGGGAGGAGACTGTACATTTCTACTAATAATATACAACCTACATATCTACTAATAATATACAACCTACATATCTACTAATAATATACAAACTACATTACTACTAATAATAATCAACCTCACAACTCCAAACGACTGGGACACGTCTCTCATTAGAGTCAAGACCACGAGAGGAGAGCCAGACAGGTCTGTATCCACTGTGTTATTGTCTATATATTATATAATATATTATATTATGTAACCTTACTGTACCTTATATGAAGACCAGTCTATCTAGTGTCATGTGTTATTGTCTATATATTATAACCTTACTGTACCTTATATGAAGACCAGTCTATCTCGTGTTGCTCACTTTAACAATAAATCTAATAAACAAAGATAAACTAACGAACACCAATAACTGCAAATAATTGGGTAAATATAACATTAGGCCAATAAACATTAACTAAAGCTTGCTACATAAAATACCAATATTGACTAAATCCATGAGTGGTCTGCTAATGCATTAAAATGTACAAAGTAAGTAAAGTAAAGTAAACTTACGAGCAAGAGTGCCTCGTAAACAATGAAAAGTAATCGCGTTCAAAGCTGGAAACTTGTCCTGCTGGCAGAGCTTGGAACTACGACCGCCACATGAGGCGCTCCACTTCCGCATTCCACGATAACAATGAAAGCCTATGAGAGTGTCCGAACATTTGTGATGTCACAGTATGATGTCCTAATAGAACATTCTAGAACATTTGTGATGTCACAGTATGATGTCATAATCAAACATTCTAGAACATTTGTGATGTCATAATCAGACATTCTAGAACATTTGTGCAGTATGATGTCATTATAGAACATTCTAGAACATTTGTGTACAGTATATTCAACAATTCTCTCAGAAGATCTCAGAAGAAGGCAGCAATACGCCGGAAGGACTCCCGGAAATTACAAGAAGAAGAAGATCTCAGATCTCAGAAGACAAGTGAAGATCTCACTTGTTGTTTCCGGCTATTTGTCTGTAAGCTTGAATATATTGTGTAGATACAATTTAAAATTCCCACATGGAGAAGGAAATGAATGAGCTGCGTCTGGAGGGAAGGATCTGTGATGTGGTTATTAAAGTCAACAGCACTGAGTTGAATGCCCACAAGGCCCTCCTGTGTGACTGCAGTGACTATTTCAGGTAAGTTTAGCTTGGTTCAGGTTCGCTTGATTCAGGTTAGCTTGGTTCAGGTTAGCTTGGTTCAGGTTAGCTTGGTTAGTAAACAGATAATATACTGTACTTCTACTGTAAACAGATACTATACTGTACTTCTACTGTAAACAGATAATATACTGTACTTTACTGTACTTTTACTGTAAACAGATACTATACTGTACTTCTACTGTAAACAGATAATATACTGTACTTCTACTCTAAAAAGATACTATACTTCTACTGTGCTAAGACCCTATACTTCTACAGTGAAAATATATTACTACACAGGACAGAATGTTGCTTACTGTTTACTCATCAGATATCTCTATACTCTGCGTCCCACAGAGCCCTCTTCACTCGCTGGAGCGACTCAGAGAAAGCAGTCTACAGTATCCCTGGGGTGTCCCCGGGTATGATGCAGCTCATCATAGAGTACTCCTACACACGCTTTGTGCTGGTGACAGCAGAGAACGTGGCAGAGCTTCTGGTGGCTGCAGACCAGTTTCGCGTCACTGGCATAGTAGGAGCGTGCTCTGACTTCCTAGAAGGCCAGCTGTCTCTGGAAAACTGTGTCGGCATCTGGAGGTTTGCGGACATCTACTACTGCCCTGACCTGAGGCGCAAGGCCCATCTCTTCATCGTGTGCCACTTTGAGGAAATGTTGCACGTCTCACAGGAGTTTGTGGAGCTGTCCCTGCAGCAACTGGTGGACATCATCGAGAGGGATGATCTGAACGTGAAGAGCGAGGAGACGGTGTTCGAGGCCGTCGTCCGTTGGATCGACCACTCCCGTGAGGAGCGTAAAACACACATCCCTTTGCTGCTGCCCAAGGTAACTAATTGTATTACTGTGCATTGCATTAAAACAACACTAGGTTCCCTAGTACAGTGGTTCTCAAACATTTGGGTCCAAACTGTTCCCTAGCAACAGAAACCGTCTACAACCAATGTCTAAGTTGTACCCGCTGTCTGCTCGTCTCTTTGCCAGGTTCGCATGGGCTTGATGAGGCCTGACTACTTGCTGAACAACGTCCAGAACAACCCTGTGGTGAGGGACAGCCATGACTGCAGGCCCCTCATCCTCAGCGTCCTGAACCCCCCTGGCTCCGACAGGCTCCCAAACCCCCTGATGCGTCCACGCCTGCCCCAGGAGGTCCTATTGGCCATCGGAGGCCAGAGTCGCGGCAGCACGAACATGGAGGCTTACGATATCCGAGCCGGTGGATGGATGGACGTGAGCGTTGAGGGGGAGAGTCCCCGGGTTGGGCACGGAACCGCTTATCTCCAGGGTCTGGTCTACTGCGTCGGAGGCTGGGACATTGAAGTTGTACTTCAAATAAAGGATCTCAGAAGTGTGTCCAGGTTCAACCCCGTCACTCGCAGCTGGCTGCAGGCGGCTCCCATGCACTCACGCCGCAGTAACCTCAGCGTGGTCGCGTTGGACGGCTATATCTACGCCATGGGAGGGTACGAACTGAACACCGCAGAGCGCTACAAGCCTGAAACCAACCAGTGGACAGTGATCTCACCCATGCTGGAGCGTAGGAGCCATGCCGGCGCAGCAGCCCTCCAGGGCAAGGTGGGTGGAACTGAGGGACACAGGATGCTAGATGAACACAAGGAACGTTAGATCAGAAATCATAAATGTCTTTATTGCCAAGTAAGCTTGCACATACAAAAGATGTGTCTGGGTCCTTTGGTGCATCAACATTAACAGACAATTAAAGTAGAATGAAATCAAATGGAATATATAAACTAAATTAGAATATTCTTTCTTATTACAGGTTTACATCTGTGGTGGCGAGAACAGGACGGGGTGGCTGTTCACAGCTGAGTGCTACAGCCCAGAACCCGACCAGTGGACTCTGATCGCCCCCATGAGCACCACGCGTGGCGGACTGGGAGTCGCAGCGTACGGAGGACACGTCTATGTGGTAGGTGCACACAGAGACAAATGCTTTATACTAGATATTTTTATAGATATGTATCATTTGACTTTCAATGCTTCTGTGATGCCCTCATTTCCCTAAATGGATTAATACAGTGTCTGTCTGCCTGCCTGCCTTAACCACACACTAAAACATTCCTCTCATGTGTCCTGTCCTCAGGTGGGAGGGTTTGATGGTTTTAACCACCTGCGTAGCGCAGAGGCCTACAGCCCCTTGACTGACTCCTGGCATGCCCTGCCCAACATGCTCACCCCCCGCATCAGCTTTGGCATCGCGGTGTTGGACGACCTGCTCTTCGTGGCCGGAGGCTGGAATGGCTTCAACACCATCTCCAACGTGGAGCGATACGACCAGAGCAGTGACAGGTGGACTGTAGCCGAGGACATGAAGATCCAGCGCAGTCGCCTGAGCTGCTGCATAATGCATGGCCTGCCTAACATGAGCCAGTACGCTGCTCCCCGTGGAGGAGGAGGAGGAGGAGGAGGAGCAGGAGGAGGAGGAGGAGGAGGAGCAGGAGGAGGAGGAGGAGGAGGAGGAGGAGGAGGAGGAGGAGCAGGAGCAGGAGGAGCAGAAGGAGCAGGAGGAGGAGGAGGAGCAGGAGGAGGAGGAGCAGGAGGAGCAGGAGGAGGAAAAGCAGGAGGAGGAGGAGCAGGAGGAGGAGGAGGAGGAGGAGGAGCAGGAGGAGGAGGAGGAGGAGGAGCAGGAGCAGGAGGAGCAGAAGGAGCAGGAGGAGGAGGAGGAGCAGGAGGAGGAGGAGCAGGAGGAACAGGAGGAGGAGGAGCAGGAGGAGGAGGAGCAGGAGGAGCAGGAGGAGGAGGAGTGTAATGTAATGGCTATGGGGCGACAATAATATGTACATGAGGCATGGTTTCCGTCTGTGATGATGGTATCCATCCCTCCCAGCAGTTGTTCTAGATAAATACACTCCTGTATCGTCATGGCCAGAGCCATGTATTCGGTTTCACAAGTTGACAGTGCCACTGTGGGCTGCTTCTTTGTTTTCCATGAAACCAGTGAGCTGTTTGTGTTTAAACTAACACAGTATCCAGTCGTACTTCTTCTATCCGTGATGTCAGCAGCCCAGTCTGCATCACTGTAGGCTTTAAGCCCTAAGCCTCCGCTGCTCTTTCTGAAACAAAGTAGTTTATGGTTTATACCTTTGAGATAACGAAAAACATGTTTTACCGTGATCCAGTGTTCCTCTGTGGGATCAGCAAAGTGCTGTGACAACTTACTCACTACAAAACATAGGTCAGGGCGGGTACATGTTGTTAAGTAGATGATGCTACCCACAACTTCCCTGTAAATTTTTACATCTGTCAGTTTCTGAGCATCCTCCTGATAATCAAGTTTCTGATCACATGGTGTTTCCCTTGTTCTACATTCCTGCATGTCAAAACGTTTCAGGATCTTTTCCACATATCTCTTCTGGGATACTGTTACACAATTTTCTGACTGCTCAAAGTCCATGCCTAGGAAATGCTTTAACCTGCCAAGGTCTTTCATTTTGAATCTGGTGGAGAGCATTCCTTTTGTCTGCTGCGATGATCAAATCATCCACCCAAATGACTATTATCACTTTCCCTGACTCTTTTGACTCCCTTGAGTAAACACAAGGGTCTACTGGATTCTGTAGGAAGTGATCCTCGATGAGGCATGTGTGAAGCATCTCGTTCCAATTTCGCCCAGACTGTTTCAGGCCGTAAATGGATTTTTCTAGCTTGCACACTAGATTTCCCCCTTTCTTTTCATAACCTTCAGGTTGTTCCATATATATCTCCCTATCTATGGGTGCGTGCAGATAGGCTGTCTTCACATCCATCTGATGTAAAATCAGATTGTCCTCAGCTGCTTTCTGAACCACTACCCTTACACTGGTCAGGTTGGCTGTGGGGGAGAATGTTTCACCATAGTCTATCCCCTCCCTCTGACTGAAACCCTTAGCTACAAATCTCGCTTTGTACTTTTCGTGGCCTTCGATCCCTTCCTTGATTGAGTACACCCACTTCCCTCCCACTGTCTGTCTGCCCTCTGGCAATTTTGTGAGGGTAAAGGACCTCATCTCCTCATCCATCGCTCTCTCCCACTTACTCGACTCTGGGGACACTATGGCTTCCTTAAAGGACTGAGGCACGCCACACACCGCTCGGTAGCAGTAATCAATACTATAATAATGACTTAGGGATCCGCCCTGCACTGACAGCGCTCAGCGCTCACACTCCAGCACAGTTGCGTGCAAGAAACAAACCTAGTTGGCATCAGGACTTTGTTGCACACTGAGTGAGAACTAAGAGTAAAATTGGTTGAGCATATATAATTATATCTTGATAATGATTGAATAACCTGTGCTCCCTTTGTTTAATGATTACCTTGAGTTACCCATTTTATGATACTGACTGTTGGTTCAGTTTACTTAAGAAAGTGGAAAAAGCTAAAGTTCTAAATTTGCATAATGCTGAGTAGCAAGTAACATTCTATTACAGAAAAGGGAGATGTTGTGTTCTGTAAGGCATGTTGAAGATGTACTCCCAAGAGTCTCCACTATGGGGCGCAGTTAATACAATGCCCTGTTATGCCTACAGCTGAAGTGTGCAGAAGAAGTGTGCACGCAGAAGGAGAATAGGACAGAATGTACCCTGCTGTAACCTACCATGCTAACCTGCTTGACTAAAAGGCTAAAAGAGTAACCTGCTTCCTGAGTCTTATTACTACACCTACCTACATACAAAATACTATGTACGTACAACATAACAACGGCTTTGTGTTGTCAACTGATAGAAATTGTGCGTTTCTCTATTCCGATGATTTCTACAATATAATATATATATAAATAACTGTCTTTTACTAGTACCTTACTACTATGTACTATGTTACTATCCGTATACTACTACCTACCATGCGAATATGTCTATTATACTATGCACTCAGGGTGTAACACTCAAGTTCAACACTATTTGACGAACAATGCCACTGACCATAAGCTGCCAGAGATGCACATCTCCTGCTGACCAGAAAACCACACACTTTTCTGATAGTGGGGTGCCTGGACACTCAGTCATTTAAAATGTACATGCGAAAGTTTAATTTTCACTTCTAATTTGAAGATAAGGATCTATAGAACAATTTTGGCTTGAGTGTCAATAAACCAGTTGAATTTAATAAAAATGTATCCAAAATGGCCACAATCTAAATCATGAATTCTTTAAAAACGTCTTAATGTTCACACAATTGCTGTGTAATATAATTTTGTATTGCTATTTTAAGTTAATACTGTGTGAGGAATCAACTGGAGTTCAAATATTGATGTTTTGAATATTCTGGTATGGCAAAAATCATTTCTGTATTTATTTCGAATTACGCTTCATAACTTTTATTCTATTAAACCTAGAATGGTGATGTTGGTGCCTGTACCTAGGTTTTCATGAATGAGTAATTGAATAAAAATTAAATAAACATGATTGGAGCATATCTTATATGATATTTCACACAAATGAGACAATACATATGTGGAGAACTAGAGTTAGATATGAGAACTGTAAACAACAGTTGATTGTGAAGAACAAACGATGATTGTGAAGAACGTCCTCATCACAAGAAAGGATCTGCATCTCAGCACCAATGTCAACGCCATGCCAAAGACCTGATGGAGGTGTTGCTGAGCAATGGGAATCCCTTTGAGGAGGGCAGTAAAGACCTGGTTACATTAGACAATAAGGTGTGTGAGTCTGCGGCTGCTGCCGTATCTGTCCATCAACTCGAGTCTACGGGACAAGAGCAGTACAACAATTTCAGGAAGAGTGCTTGAATCAAATGACAGACTTCTGACAGCACCGATCAAGCGAAATAACTTACTGTTGTTCCATGAGAAGAAAACACAGAAGAAGACAGCAAATAAGCTGAGAATGCAGCACTTCAAACATCATGCAGAGCTCTATGGGAAAGCTTTTATTGTGCTAGACACAATACACGTCAAGTAGAGATATTTCTATTGACGAGGAGGTAGTTGCGCCAGGTGTAACAAGACATTTTCATTGTTTAATATAAATGCATTTTTTATTCCAATCCCGATTTGTATTTGAGATTACCAAATCCCATCGGACTTGACTTCTTCGTGTGCCTCAGTGAGTGTAATACCAGCATTCAACTGTATGCGCCACAGCGGTTTCTATCATCATCATCATCATCACCCACGCTATGCATAAAATATATAGGTCTGCGGAGAGGCACGCTGAGGAGGCCGTGCAAACTGCAATGGAATATGGGGCATCTCTCTTTACCTAATATTTTTATTCTATCCTGACATTTTTCAGTTGGAAGGGCAGTCTATATGCGTAACGGAATTTTTATTTATTTATTTATTTTCAAAAAGGGCACTTTTTTATGAGGCTCAAAAAGGCAGGTGCTCAAGCACCCCTTGGGCTCTATGTGTGCACGTGCCTGCATACACACACCCAGCACATACACACATCCGGCACATAGCGAGGAGTTGGGTGGCTTCTTTTGTCAGGAAGGGGCGGATCCTTCTAACGTTGCTCAGGAGGAATCTGCAGGTTCTCGCTGCGATGTGAGCAGAGAAGTTCAACTGGTCATCGAGGACGACACCAAGGTTCTTGGCGGTCGGGGACGCGGTCACAGCTGCATTCTCAACTGTGATGGAAAGGTCGGTCAGGGGGGAGGATTTGGCCGGCAGGTGGAGCAATTCTGTTTTGCTTAGGTTCAGTTTGAGGTGGTTGGTCGTCATCCAGGCGGAGATGTCGGACAGACAGGCCGAGATCCGCTCAGAGACGTGGATATCTGAGGGAGGGAAAGAGAGGAAGAGTTGAGTATCATCGGCATAACAATGATACGAGAAACCATGAGACGTGATAATGTTACCCAGTGATTTAGTGTAGAGGGAGAAGAGAAGGCGTCCTAGGACAGAGCCCTGGGGGACACCCGTCCGCAGGGGGCGGGTGGCCGACAGGGTCCCTCTCCATGACACTTGGTAGGAGCGGTCATTGAGGTATGATGTCAGCCATGTCAATGCAGAGCCAGCCACTCCCATTCCTGCGAGGGCCGCAAGGAGGATCTGATGGTTGACTGTGTCGAAGGCTGCAGATAGATCTAGGAGAATCAGGACAGAGGAGAGGCCTTTCGCTTTACCCACCCAGCACATACACATCATGGTTTCACAGTTCACGTGAGAGTCCTCAGAAAGGCAATTAAAAAGGGTTTCACGGCACACACCCCCGCCTCCCCCGTTTCCACAGATAAGAGGAAAAACCGCCAGATGCATTAAAGCGGCGAGATGGTAATTAACCCTAAAAGAGAAGCAACAGGGATGCATCATGTGATCCTGGCGCTAGCGGCCTAATCAGAGGCCTCACTGTGATGAACAACTCTGATGAAAACACATGAGAAATACCAACTGGGAGAGTTGAAATATCTACTTCACTGTTACCTTGTATAGTAATATAGCTTATCATAGGATTGTATAGCATAGATTATAAGAGTATAGATAGTATAGGGATAGCAACATAGCATGGGGTACCATAGTAAAGTTATATTGTATAGTATAGGATTATTTAAAGTCTATCTGTTGTATTGCACTGTATTGCACACTATACTATGATCGAGGAGCCAAGGAAAACAAGCATCTCACGTTTTCGGAATGTATGTACCTTTTAAAAGCTGTGGCAATAAAGGAATCTGAGTCTGAATCTACTGGTGCTAATAACTACTGGTGGTAATAACTACTACAACGATGAGGAGCTTACAAAACAAGACACGGTTTATCAGCAGATTCATACATATAGGCACAACAAATAAGAGTAGACAAATCATGTTAAACCCAGATTCGGCTCAAACAAGGGACTAAACGCGTTGCGCAATTATGCCACAACAATAGGGCTGCAACTAACGATTATTTTGGTAGTCGACTAATCTGTAGATTATTTTTTCGATTAGTCGACTAATCTAACGATTATTTCTGTCACACCCTCCATCTCTGCTTCCTGTGGGCGCGGCTCCTTCTCCGGGCTCCAGTGCATGTTTTACCTCACATGCTCAAGTCTGCACACCTGTGAATGTCACCCTGTTGTCCAGTCCCTCTGCCTTAACAGTTAACTTAACATAACATGCAGGGGCGGACCTTCCTACAGGCGATATAGGCGGTCGCCTAGAGCGCCACCCAGAGGGGGGCGCAAAAAAATTAAAAAAAAAAAAAAAATTCTCTGTGCAGTTTTGGCGCTCCCCACTATATCGGCAACCATTATTTTTACATAAAAAAATTCTAACATAAGGGAAAATGAGCCAAAAATCTAAAACGGTCGGTCGGTCTGAGCCTCAGCTTTAGGTGTTCACAGTCAGAACATGCTAGAGCGCTGTGCATTGATGGGTATCGGTCAAATGTTTATAGAATTGAGCGTTGAGGAAAGAAAGACTAACGTTAGTGTTATGTACTAGAGGCCTGGTCACTCCTGTTTCACCAGGGCAGGCAGGTGAGGGCTGCCAATTAGCCAATTAGTGCTGATTGGTTACCTGCTGGGGAGCTTCAAAGGCAGACCCAGAAACACACATGCACGGTCTGTGCCTAGTGAAAGAGCTGTCAGGTTCTTACAGTCCTTGTCCGTTGGGTTACCAGTACATTAGTTTATAGTTATATTAGTAGTTCCTTGGTTTAGTAGCATTTTTGAGTTAGAGCACAGGGTTTTGGTGTTGATTACACATAGGTTGCGTACCCATGAGCCAGGGTCGTAACAATTGGGCGCTCATCCGGGATCTTTTACCCCTAGAACTTTGTTTGGTGATTTTTTTTGTGTGAATGTGTGTTCTCACATTCCCATAAAGGGGGTGTCCTTCATTCTAGGGAACGATTTGGCCGGTGGCAAAGTGCTGGCTACTCCAGTTGTAATTCCCGTCCCTGTAGTTTCTGAGGTTCCTGATGAGCTCGCACAGAAGCATCCAGGAGTGTTTCCTGTGTGTGCGGTAACACGTGCAATGTCAAAGGTCAAATGTGACACCCATGAGGTTGTTAACTTAGATGGTGATATGACACTTAGTGACACGTTCTTTGTTGAGTTGAAAAGTGGCCCTGATGAGGGTTTTGGTAAGGTGATACCGTCTCATGAGCAGTTGGTACTAGAGCAAAACAAGGATGTCTCCTTGTCGTCCCTCTTGGAAGAGGCGGTTTTAGAGGATGAAATGGTAGATACGTCTCAAGGATACTTTGTTAGCAATGACGTGCTCATGAGAAAGTGGACACCACCTAACCTGTCCAGTCTGGATGACTGGGGCAGTGTGTTTCAGATTGTTGTTCCAGCCGTGTATCGTCCTGATATACTGCATCTAGCACATGATCATGATCTTGCTGGTCACATGGGGGTCAGGAAGACTTATGACCGTGTGCTGAGACATTTTTGTTGGCCTGGTTTGAAGTCAGATGTGGCACAATATTGTCGCTCGTGCCATGTGTGTCAGGTGGTTGGTAAACCAAACCAGAAGATCCCTCAGGCTCCTCTGCAGCCTATCCCTGCCGTTGGGGAACCTTTTGAGCGGATCCTCATTGACTGTGTTGGTCCCCTCCCTCGAACTAAGACAGGGAACCAGTACCTTTTGACTATTATGTGTGCAGCGACCCGTTTTCCTGAAGCCATTCCTTTACGCAAGATCACAGCCCCAGCTATATCCAAAGCTCTGGTTAGGTTTTTTTCGACTTTTGGCCTACCAAAGGTCATTCAATCAGATCAAGGGTCTAACTTCATGTCCCGTCTCTTTGCTCAGGTCCTCCAGCAGTTGTCTATCCAACATTGCCCTTCCTCTGCCTATCATCCAGAGTCCCAGGGGGCGCTGGAGAGATTTCACCAGACTATCAAAACAATGCTGCGGGCATATTGTACGGAGTTCGACAAAGACTGGGATGATGGAATCCCTTTGCTTCTGTTTGCTGCTAGGGAGGTAACCCAGGAGTCTCTTGGATTCAGCCCGGCTGAGCTGGTGTTCGGCCACACAGTGAGGGGTCCTTTGAAACTGCTGAAGGAAAAGTGGTTGGCTGACCAGACTCCTTCCTCTACTAATTTGTTGGACTATGTGTGTGACTTCAGGCTTAAGCTTAGTAGAGCATGTGAACTAGCGAAAGAGAACCTAAAGGTAGCCCAAGGAAAAATGAAGGTGTGGTATGATAGGCGGGCCCGACATAGGGTGTTCTCACCGGGAGACAAGGTGTTGGTTCTCTCGCCTATTCTTGGGTCTGCATTACAGGCTAAATACAGTGGGCCATACTCCATTGAGCGCAAAGTTGGTGAGGTCGACTACTTGATTAAAACTCCCGACCGTGGGCGCAAGAGTAGATTATGTCACGTCAATATGTTGAAGGCGTACAATGATAGGGCTCAGGTTGACCAGTCAGGGGTCAAGCCTGTGGCTGTTCTAACAGTTTCTGCATCTCCTATTGTAGCCGACTGTTCTGTGTCGAAGGAGATTTCTCAGGGCCGGTTACCAAACACCCAGATACTAGGTAACTTGGACTCACACCTGTCGTACTTACCACTTCCTGAGCGTACGGATGTGGTGCGCCTACTTAGACAGCATACACGTTTGTTTTCTGATGTCCCTAGTCGTACTAATGTACTCGAGCATGACATTGATGTTGGTAGTGCAGGACCAATTAAGCAACATGCCTATAGGGTGAATCCGGAAAAACGAAGGATCTTGAGTAAGGAAGTAGACTATATGCTGAGACATGGCATTGCGGAGCCCAGTTCTAGTGCGTGGAGCTCCCCCTGCCTGCTTGTTGATAAGCCAGACTGCACTCATCGGTTCTGTACTGATTTCCGTAAAGTTAATACAGTAACCAAGCCGGACTCGTACCCTCTGCCTCGGATGGACGACTGTATCGATCGGGTGGGTTCAGCAGCCTTTGTAAGTAAATTGGATTTGCTAAAGGGATACTGGCAGGTTCCGCTTACTCCGCGAGCACGTGAGATATCCGCTTTTGTCACACCAGAGAGTTTCTGCCAGTATACAGTGATGGCCTTTGGCATGCGAAATGCCCCAGCGACGTTTCAGCGGCTAGTGAACAAGGTCCTGGGCGGGGTAGCGTTCTGTGAGGCATATCTGGATGACCTGGTTATCCACAGTTCCTCTTGGTCACAACATGTGGAGCATCTGGCCGAAGTGTTCAAGCGGTTGGGTGATGCTAACTTGACAGTTAACCTTGCGAAATGTGAATTTGGACAGGCCACGGTTACCTACCTGGGTAAGGTGGTTGGACGTGGGCATGTGTGCCCCGTTACAGCTAAGGTGGAGGCTATAGTGGGCTTCCCTGCTCCCATCACCAGGCGGGAGTTAAAGCGCTTCCTAGGTATGGCAGGGTACTATAGGAGTTTCTGTAGGAACTTTGCTTCTGTTGTTGCCCCTTTGACCAATCTGCTCAGTCCTAAGGTACCTTTCGTGTGGACTGAGACTTGTCAACAGTCTTTTGAGAGCATCAAGGGTATTCTGATTAGCGCTCCCGTTCTGTCAGCTCCCGATTTTCAACTGCCATTCAAGTTGGCAGTGGATGCTAGTGACCTCGGTGCTGGAGCCGTCCTCCTGCAAGAGGATGCATTAGAGGTGGAGCACCCAGTGTGCTACTTTTCTAAAAAGTTTGACAGGCATCAACTGCACTACTCTACTATAGAGAAGGAGGCGCTCGTTTTGGTTCTTGCCTTGAACCATTTTGATGTTTACGTGGGATCCTCCAGTTTACCCCTTGTTGAGTATACAGACCATAACCCTTTGGTTTTTCTTCGCAGCATGGTGAATTCGAATCATCGTTTGATGCGATGGAGTTTGTTCCTCCAGGCGTATAACTTGGATATTCGCCACATTCGTGGGAGGGACAACGTGCTAGCAGACGCCCTCTCACGATCGTAGTACCGGTGTTTGTGGTACCCGTTATCGCTGTGGTGGTAGAGGCCCTGACAACTAAGGGGTCACAGTTGTTTTTTGTTTTGTTTATGGGTTGTTGTGTAGTGGTTGCCTCTTGGGCAACCAGTTTGGTGGGGGAGGTGTTATGTACTAGAGGCCTGGTCACTCCTGTTTCACCAGGGCAGGCAGGTGAGGGCTGCCAATTAGCCAATTAGTGCTGATTGGTTACCTGCTGGGGAGCTTCAAAGGCAGACCCAGAAACACACATGCACGGTCTGTGCCTAGTGAAAGAGCTGTCAGGTTCTTACAGTCCTTGTCCGTTGGGTTACCAGTACATTAGTTTATAGTTATATTAGTAGTTCCTTGGTTTAGTAGCATTTTTGAGTTAGAGCACAGGGTTTTGGTGTTGATTACACATAGGTTGCGTACCCATGAGCCAGGGTCGTAACAGTTAGAGAACTATGAAGAGCCATATAAAAAAAATTACAAAAAAAAATAAAATACAATACTCGCCTAGGGCGCCAAATGTGCTAGGTCCGCCCCTGATAACATGATCCCATAGCAAATTAAAATAATGACTCATGAAACATTTGAATTTGGATCTTAAGCAACTTGCTTAACCCTTGTGCATTGTTAAGTAACTGACAGAGTTGTCACCTTAGTGCATGAAAAGATTGCATCACGTTCAAGGTCATAAAAAACTTAATTTGTAATATTTCGTTCCAATTCTTTTTTTATGAATACCACTATGAACCTAACTCAACATATCTATCAAAGATTTCCAAATATTTACGTTTGTAGGGTTAGGGTTAGGGTTAGGGTTAGGGTTGGGGTTAGGGTTAGTGTTGTGAAGGATCAGATTAAACCGAATATGTATATTTATTTATATATATATATTTAATTGTATTTGTATATCGTTTGATATCCCCTGTATATTCCTTGTACAATATGCATTGAATATCCCCGTTTCTACTAAACAGCCCATAATAGTTTCATTCTACCATTGGACGAGAACCTGGCGCCAGGTTGCCATACCCCTAGGTCCAAGTTCAATCGTGCCGCCTAACATGTCGAGCAGTAATATGCCGGGCGAAATACGAATGGTACTATTTGTTCATAGCGCATATATATATGGCGCTCGTAAAGTAGAACTTTCTTTTAGTCCAGTTCTTTACCCTCCAACAGAGTGACAGACGCAAAAGCCTCCCCACGACGCACGTGCGGTGTAGTAAGGCCTACTTGGCCCAGAATAGGCATTGAGATATCGTGTAGATTAATAGTTGAATGGTCATAGTTTGGCACCATACCGTCGAGTTGGACGTATTCTATTAAGCTAATAATAGTCTATTTATGTATGGTGCATCGTTCGGTTAGAGTTCTACAGTTATCAGTACCCCCATCGTTCCTGACGTTATCTGGACGCTTAACCAGGCTGGTCAGACCCCTAGTGGTGATTGCATCCGAGGAGCTCCGGGCCAAGAGCGACTGGACCTGTATATTGGATTACTCTACCCAGACGACGGCGAGCCTTCCACGGCTTGGATTATGCTTTGTGTGCTTTGATTATTCCATGGATAAAGGCCAACACTGCCGAGTGTTGGAATTACCCCCCGGAGAGGACTCCAGGTGAGACGGCGCTCTACACGTGAGGTCGCCTCACGTCTCTCCGTTGTGGACCGGCAGATACCGTTCCACAGAGGGTCCAGCTGTATTCGTCTGCGGCCCGAGGTTCTGTGGGCACCGTGTCCAAGACTTTGGATTCTCCCAAGACACCGTCGGCCAGATGGGATACCGCCAGCGGCTTCTCTAACCCCCCCCTCCTACTGTCTTACAACCAGCGGGACCCCCCCCCCCCTTAGTGTATCCAGCTATAATCATTTAAGTACCATCGCTATCGTTTCCTAAATATTCCAGGTTGTATACTTACTCCCTGCGCAACCAGAGATTGGACATTCAATGTTGATTTACCTACGAATACTCATTTGCCATAAAAGTGCATATTCTATATTTCAAATCATAAATGTAATTAAGTGATCGTTGTATACACCCTTTGCTGTATTAAACCTTCGATTTGGTACATTTGTGTTGGTTCGTTTCATCAGGTGGGAAAGTGTTCATCATACTTATATCTTGTACTGGGTGGCCAGAAGTTAAAGTACATGAGGTAGTGGTATTAAATATCATATCTAACAATACAGTCAGGGAATTATACCCCTCAGTTACAATTGGTCCTTCGAGCCGGAGGGTAACTAGTGTAATATTAATATAGTGTTATTAATATCGAAATGGCCTATGATGAACACTCCACGAAACGATCCTCCTAACCTAGAACGCCCGCGGCGCAGACGACAGACACCTCAGTACTTAGAGGCTTACACTGTCAGTCAACTACCTAGCCTTCGACAAACGGTAAACGTGGTAAAAGTAGAAAGTAAAATTATGTCTGACCTTAACGACCAGGTTTCCCCGACCACAGAGGCCCTAGTAGGTCCTAATGTAACTGACCAAGCCCACGGTGGGGACCAGGAGGGAATTGACATGCCTTTACCCCCCGCCACTACTAAAGAAGTAGTCCCCGACAAGCCCCGGGAGGAAGACAACCCTACAGAGAGAGAACTCTGCACGGAGGAAGAGGAGGAGAGCGCCGAGGAACTAGAGCTCCAGGACTCCCCAACGAGTACCCCCAGGAGCGGCTCACGCAGGAGCGGCTCACCTCCACTACCGCCTTCCCCCAATGAAGCGGAGAGGACACTACAACAGGCGTTCCTCGTCAGCCTAACAGCCTCCGCCGAGCGCGATCGGCTCCAAGCACAGATGCTTGGCGAGCGCGAACACCTCCAAGCGCAGCAACGGAGCGAAGAACAGCGCACACGTCTGGAGATGAGACGCTTCCAGATGGAAGAGAATATGGCAAGAGACCGGGCCGACGCCCAGCGCGCCGCTGCCGGTGCCCAAAGAGAAACAGAGCGCGCCGCCGCCGACGCCCAGCGCGCCGCTGCCGGTGCCCAAAGAGAAGCAGAGCGCGCCGCCGCCGACGCCCAGCGCGCCGCTGCCGATGCCCAAAGAGACGCAGAGCGCGACAGGATACAAGCCGAGCGCGACAAGCAACAAGCGCAGCTAATGGAGCAGCTGATCAAAAGGACAACTCCCTCTCCCTCCGCCAGGGGCTCAAGGAACTCGTCGAGACAACAGTCAAGAGCAGCGTCACCGCAACGAGCAAGCGACCCTGAACTTGACCAACAGACCGAGTCTAGACCCCCCGCAGACCCCCTTCCCATACCGGTCCAAGCGAGACCCAGCTACAAGGAAGGAGCGGCCTACACTGCGGAGAAGCTAAATAAACGATTACAGGATCTGGAAGATTTGATAGAAGAAGAAGAGGGAGAAGAGGAGAACCAAGCCCGACGACAGCACAGTACTCCACCGGACCAGGAGGTCCCATACAATCCAGGCTATACCCCCGCGGCGCTGCGCTACAGACCCCCGACTCTATTCACGGGTGAGCACGACGCACGACCAGCCCCGAGGAACAGTACCTGGACCAGCGGGCCATGGTACCCTGCCAGTACCAGCCCACAGCGAGGCGCAAGAGGGGACTCGCCCAGGAGGTCTCTCCCCCAACGCTCGCCGATGTATCAGCCATCCACGGCGTCATACAACGCCACGCCGTCATTCCCAGACTTCGCCTATGAGAGTCGAGCACAGTACACGGAGCTCCGGATGTGCTTAGAGACAATGATGGTGGATGTCGCTGATGAACGCCACAAGTATGCAATATTATTGAAGCACCTGAAAGTACCGCGAGCGCACAATATAGCGCTAGCCTATGCTACCTCCTCGACCCTATACACAGCGGCCCTTGCAGCGCTGGATCAGAGATATGGACGTATATGGGATTACGTAATCCAGGAGATAAGGCATATTGACCGCCTACCCCCAGCCACAGACAATCGCTCACTAGACGACCTGTCAATCAAAGTGCAGTCCCTGGTGGGGATGCTGGGAGCTCAACGGGAGAAGGGCATGCATGAGCTATACGCCAACTCTAACGTTGAGAGGATTTTGGAGAAGCTGCCACCCGCAAGACAGGAGCGCTTTAGGCGGCAGAGGGACTACCGAGATCCCGACGGCCCCGAGCCATCCCTCCTTGATCTGGCCGACTTCCTGGCGAGAGAGGTCAGCAGCTTACGACTGGACACCTTCGGGCGGAGCACGCCAAGCTCCAGAGAGGGACCCAGGAGAATAAATGATGGAAGAAGATCGGTGACTGTCATGCACCAATCAGAGTCAGTACCGAGCAGTAAGAGTCACAGCACCCCCTCGAGAAAAGAGAAGTGGAAGATAGCGTGTCCCTACTGTGAGAAAGAACACTGGCTGTCACAATGTGACTCATTCACAAAGATGAATGCAGAAGAAGTGAGTCAATGGATAAAGTCCAACCGGCGCTGTTATCGATGTGCGCGGCCCCACATGGCAGCCGAATGCCGCCTAAAGAAAAGGTGCAGCCGGTGCGATGGAGCCCATCTAGATATACTACACGATAGTAACGGAAGACGGCCTATACCTGCACCACGGAGCGGCACCAAGGCAAGTGTCATGTACATTGACCCCGCCAGCAGCAGCGGAGCCCAAGTGCTCTTAAAGGTAGTCCGTGTGACATTGAGCTACCAAGATAAAGTCATGGACACTTACGCCGTCCTTGATGACGGGTCAGAGAAGACCCTTCTGCTCGCCTCCGCTGCGACTCAGCTGGGACTGCGGGGGAGCAAGAACGAAATGACGATTCGGACAATAAGAAGAGATTTAAAGACGATAAAGGGCGAGAATGTCTCCTTCACCATCGCAGCCAACGGGCAGCCAGAGCGACGGTACAAGATCACAAATGCTTTCACCAGCCAAGAAATAGGACTCTCGCAGTACACCTACCCTGTCACCAAGTTGATGGATAAATATGTGCACCTGCGCCAATTACCTATCCCGCTCATAGACGGCGCTACCCCGACCCTGTTGATAGGCTCCGACCATGCAGAACTCATAGTCCCGATTGACCGGGTCCATACAGGCCCCCGAGGCTGTCCTGCAGCAGTCGAGACCCGCCTAGGATGGACATTACAAGGCCCCCTCGCTAAATCTCTCAACCGAACAGCAGCCACTAGCTGCTTCCACTCCAGAACGACAGAAGAAGACACCACTCTCCTGCAGCATGTCGAGAGGCTATGGACCCTAGAGACAATGCCCTTTAAGAACGAAAAGAAAGACATTCGCTCTAAAGAAGACATTTACGCCATCAACCTACTCGAGCAGGGGACAAAGAGAGTCACAGTCGGCGGAGTGATGAGATACGCAACTCCACTCCTGAGGCGAGAGGGAATGCCCACCTTTCACGCAAAGAAAGACGCCACGGAGCGCTATCTACTGAACACAGAGCGGCGCCTAGCCAAAGACCCCGCTCAAGAGAGTGTGTACCGAGCTGAGATTGAGAAGCTAATCACAGCGGGACACGTAACAAAGATTGACATTAAAGAGGCCGATCAGACGACCGAATCATGGTACGTGCCGCATCACAAGGTCCATCACAATGGCAAGGATCGCATTGTGTTTAACTGCAGCTACCAGATCGGATCCCAAAATCTGAATAAAGAGCTCTTGCCCGGCCCCACACTCGGCCCCTCCCTACTAGGCGTGCTACTGCGCTTCCGCCAGGACAAGGTGGCTATAAGCGGGGATATCTAAGGGATGTTCTTGCAGGTGAGACTAGTAGAGGAGGACAAGCCTCTGCTACGGTTCCTATGGAGAGAGAAGATCGGAGATGAGAACCCATCCATCTACCAGTGGGAAGTACTCCCCTTCGGAACCACATGCAGCCCGTGCTGTGCTACCTTTGCACTACAGAAACACGTCACAGAGGACCCAGCAGCAGATGAAGAGGTCCAACACAGTGTGAAGAACAGTTTCTACGTGGACAACTGTTTACAAAGCGTCTCGACTCAAGAAGAAGCCGAGGCTCTCCTAATCAAGTTACGCGCCTCCCTAATCAAAGGCGGCTTTGATCTCAGGCAGTGGGCCAGCAGCGACCCGCAAGTATTGCGCAGCCTCTCCTCCGCGGACAAGGCTGCCAGCAGCGAGACCTGGATGGCGACAATCCCAGGAGAAGCCCAAGAAATGACACTAGGATTAGTCTGGCGCTTCAAAACAGACTCGCTCCACTATAGACACAAACCCTTGGCTCCAGAGCAAGGAAGGTCGGCGGCGATACCGACCACCAGACGGAGTGTGTACAGAACACTCGCCAGACAATATGACCCGTTGGGATGTATTCTACCTTACACCACCAGGGCAAAGATGATTGTACGAGCACTATGGGACAAGGACCAGGGCTGGGACGACCCAATACCCGCACACCTTGCCTCAACATGGAGAGAGTGGGAGACGGAACTCCGCTCACTCCCAGGTGTCAATATACGCCGCAGCTACTTCCCATCCACAGTGAGGCCAGAGACATGCGAGATTGAGCTACACGTCTTCAGCGACGCCTCCGAAGTAGCCTACGGATCGGTTGCATATTTGCGTGCCCAAAAGATGGGAGGAAAGATACACACTGCTTTCATACTGGCCCGCTCAAGAATAGCCCCACGTAAGCAACAATCTATCCCACGTCTAGAGCTCTGCGCAGCCCTCGCAGGAGCGCATCTAGCCACGTTAATCCAACGTGAACTCACCATTCCGGTGCATAGAACAATCTTGTGGTCAGATTCCACGACAGTACTCACATGGATTAAGTCTGATTCATGCAGATACAAAGTCTTCGTGGGAGTCAGAGTCACCGAGATTCAAGAATTAACAGAAGAAGCAAGCTGGAGGTATGTGGATACCAAACACAACCCAGCTGACGTCATCACCCGGGGAATGTCTCTGGATGACCTAACCCGTCGCAACATCTACAGTGACGGACCAGCATTCCTCCAGCTCCCGGAAGGAGATTGGCCTACGCCCACCCCGAGGGAAGCAAGTAACGAGGAGGCTGAGAACAAGAAGCCTATGTTCTGTGGACTGAGCAATGTCGCCTCCACAGACCCCAACATAGATGACTGCATTACCCTAGAGAGTGCGCAACAAAGAACATTCCTGCGGCACCACCCAGAGATTCAGTCCACCACTGACATGTCAGCAGCTGACTACGAAGAAGCAGAACTTCTTCTACTACAACGAGCCCAGAGAGACTCGTTCCCCGATGAGCTAGACTGTCTACAGGGAGGAAACCCCGTCCCATCAGACAGCAGACTGATTCACCTGGCACCAGAGAGTGACGCACATAATCTCATCAGAGTGGGTGGTCGCCTGCGGAGAGCCCCCGATCTACCAGATGACATTAAGCACCCGATCGTCTTGAACAGCCGACACAAGGTCACAGAGCTGATCATAAAGAAATACGACGAGGACGTACACCACGCAGGAGCAGAGAGAGTCTTCGCGGAGATCAGACGTCGTTATTGGATATTGCAAGGGAGAGAAGCAGTACGGCGCTTCCAGCGAACCTGTCTAGACTGCCGTAAGTGGCGCGCGCAGCCCAGCATACCACGGATGGCTGACCTACCCCCCTGTCGCCTCCGAATCGGCGACAAGCCATTCCACTCCACAGGCATGGACTGTTTTGGCCCGTTGTATATAAAGAGAGGAAGAGGCACCGAGAAGCGGTGGGGTATTGTATTCAAATGCATGACCACCAGAGCGATACATATCGAGCTCCTTCCGACCATGAGCACAGACTCATTCCTTATGGCCTTCCGGAGATTCACATCACGGAAAGGAAAACCGTCTACATTGTTGTCTGATCACGGGACCAACTTCAAAGGTGTAGAAAGAGAGCTGAGAGAGAGCTTCCAAGCTATGGGCCCAGAACTTAAGACCCACCTCGCTCCAGCCCAGATTGACTTCCAGTTTAATCCCCCGAACGCACCCCACTTCGGTGGAACCTGGGAACGAGAAGTACGTTCTATAAAGACAGCCCTGTATGCCGTACTCGGAGCCCAGACTGTGGCAGAGGAAGTCCTAATGACAGTCCTCACGGAGATCGAGGGAGTATTGAACTCAAAGCCCCTCGGTTACGTCTCCAGTGATGTAGCAGATGTCGACCCAGTCACCCCCAACACACTCCTAATGGGGCGGCTGGACCCCGCGCTACCCCAGACAATGTACAGGCCTGAAGAAGCGAACGGCCGAAGAATGTGGAGGTACAGCCAAGTACTAGCTGACAAGTTTTGGAGCAGCTTCCTACTTCACTACCTACCGTCTCTACAGACCCGCCAGAAGTGGGTAAAAGAGAGAGACAATTTGACAGAAGGAACAGTCGTCATGATTATTGATCAGTCACTGCCCAGAGCTATGTGGCCGGCTGGCCGCGTAAGCAAAGTGATCACCGGTGCCGATGGCAAGGTCCGAGCAGCTGAAGTACTCGTCCAAGGGCGCACCTACACACGTCCCGTGGCGAGGCTCATAGAACTGCCCCGACTCCCAGATACTATCGATGATGACCATGACCCCATGACTTTGTGAGTTGACTGACCCTTACAGCGGACCTTGAGTGGAAGACAGTGCGGTTAATCTGTCTCTGCTTAGCTAATTAGGTGGGACTAATTAGGGGGCGGCTGTTGTGAAGGATCAGATTAAACCGAATATGTATATTTATTTATATATATATATTTAATTGTATTTGTATATCGTTTGATATCCCCTGTATATTCCTTGTACAATATGCATTGAATATCCCCGTTTCTACTAAACAGCCCATAATAGTTTCATTCTACCATTGGACGAGAACCTGGCGCCAGGTTGCCATACCCCTAGGTCCAAGTTCAATCGTGCCGCCTAACATGTCGAGGCAACCCCCGGTTCCGCGCAGTAATATGCCGGGCGAAATACGAATGGTACTATTTGTTCATAGCGCATATATATATGGCGCTCGTAAAGTAGAACTTTATTTTAGTCCAGTTCTTTACCCTCCAACAGAGTGACAGACGCAAAAGCCTCCCCACGACGCACGTGCGGTGTAGTAAGGCCTACTTGGCCCAGAATAGGCATTGAGATATCGTGTAGATTAATAGTTGAATGGTCATAGTTTGGCACCATACCGTCGAGTTGGACGTATTCTATTAAGCTAATAATAGTCTATTTATGTATGGTGCATCGTTCGGTTAGAGTTCTACAGTTATCAGTACCCCCATCGTTCCTGACGTTATCTGGACGCTTAACCAGGCTGGTCAGACCCCTAGTGGTGATTGCATCCGAGGAGCTCCGGGCCAAGAGCGACTGGACCTGTATATTGGATTACTCTACCCAGACGACGGCGAGCCTTCCACGGCTTGGATTATGCTTTGTGTGCTTTGATTATTCCATGGATAAAGGCCAACACTGCCGAGTGTTGGAATTACCCCCCGGAGAGGACTCCAGGTGAGACGGCGCTCTACACGTGAGGTCGCCTCACGTCTCTCCGTTGTGGACCGGCAGATACCGTTCCACAGAGGGTCCAGCTGTATTCGTCTGCGGCCCGAGGTTCTGTGGGCACCGTGTCCAAGACTTTGGATTCTCCCAAGACACCGTCGGCCAGATGGGATACCGCCAGCGGCTTCTCTAACCCCCCCCTCCTACTGTCTTACAACCAGCGGGACCCCCCCCCCCCCCTTAGTGTATCCAGCTATAATCATTTAAGTACCATCGCTATCGTTTCCTAAATATTCCAGGTTGTATACTTACTCCCTGCGCAACCAGAGATTGGACATTCAATGTTGATTTACCTACGAATACTCATTTGCCATAAAAGTGCATATTCTATATTTCAAATCATAAATGTAATTAAGTGATCGTTGTATACACCCTTTGCTGTATTAAACCTTCGATTTGGTACATTTGTGTTGGTTCGTTTCATCAGGTGGGAAAGTGTTCATCATACTTATATCTTGTACTGGGTGGCCAGAAGTTAAAGTACATGAGGTAGTGGTATTAAATATCATATCTAACAATACAGTCAGGGAATTGTACCCCTCAGTTACAGTTAGGGTTAGGGTTAGGGTTGGGGTTAGGGTTAGGGTTGGGGTTAGGGTTAGGTTAGGGTTAGGGTTAGGGTTAGGGTTGGGGTTAGGGTTAGGGTTAGGTTAGGGGACTGTTGAGCAAGTGTTGGGGTGGGCACGGGCACAGGGATGAGATTTTACCTTCTCCTAATCTTTCTGTCTGGGTAACCCTAACCCTAACCCTAATGGCAAGAAATAAACCACTATGGACGGTTTGAAAGCTAATATTGTTAACTTTTGTGTTAGAGGGTTTCAAAATCTAATCTTTTAAAATTCTGTGAATATATGGAAAATAAGCAAACGGACACAATTTCATGACATAATAATCAACACAGCCATCGTTGTACACAGAAACACAAAAGAATATAGGCAAAAAACAGAAAATAGTCGCTAATACAAGGGGGCAGAAGAGTTAAATCTAAATGTATTTGAATAACATAAATACAATACAACAATCAATCATAACAAAATAAATAAATTAAATAATACAAATTAAAGTGCAAGTGTTTAAATGTAAACAAAGAACGAAAATAAGTGGCAGCATCTGCCCCCAGCACCGCAGTAACTTGGTCCAGGAGGGTGACGTGGAACAGCTGTAGGGGGAGAGGAGAGGAGGATGACAGATCAGACAGACTTCTAGGTATTTTGTTTGCTGTGTGTGAGAGGAGTGTGTGTGTATGTGTGAAACTTTATTTTAGATGATGTGCTGCATAATGCCATTAACGTTAAACCATGGGAAAGCTAGTTGGAACTTGGCTGGCTAGGCTACAGACAGCCCACGTTAGCACAGAGTGTTGTGTTTTTGCAGACTGACTAGCTAAGTAAGATTGTGACACACACTGCCACATTGAGTATATGTGTATATATAAAAGCAGCAACGCTGTAAGCTTGGCGCTGTTGTTTAGCTAACGTTACGTTACATAACTTCGGCATAACTGAAATAGCGTGCAGCAACGCTGTAAGCTTGGCGCTGTTTAACGTTACATACAACATACAACATACCGCAGCCTCTATAAGCCTCAGCAATAGAGTTCGCTTAGCAAGCATTATCGATATCCATGAGACGTTATGTTTTCCAACATGTAAGCTAACGTAAAAATACAATACTATGGCTAACTATCTAAAACGTACCCATGTTCCGAAGCTCCGGGGTGCATTCTTTCTTCTTCTTACCCGGGCCGTTACTACAGAATGCAGTCAGACAAGGGAAACGATACTGCCCCCAGCACTTCCTGTAGTGCATTGCAGTTACAAATGAACATTTGCGTCTCTGATATTTTTTTATACGACGCATCAACGCAATAATTCCCTGTCGACGATTTTTTATGATCGACGTCGTCGATAATGCCGACTAATCGTTGCAGCCCTACACAACAATGTGGAACGCCCTACCCAAAGCTGTGTAAAGGAATGTAAATCACTACCCACTTTTAAAACAACTCTCAAAGAGCACCTACGGGAGGCTGCAATTCAAAACTGGCCCCTGTAAAATGTCCTAACCCAACCCCCTCCAATGTACAGTAAATGTCCTAACCCAATAATACACGAGACCCTCTTCTTGGGTCCAAGTAAGATTTCGTCGATATTCCAATGTACAGTTTCCCCCCCCCCCCCACCGCCTACCCACCTCCAATGTACAGATATGTATACATATCATAAAGGACAGAGTGTATCATATATATCATAAAGGACAGAGTGTATCATATCTGTCATAAAGGACACAGTGTATCATATCTGTCATAAAGGACACAGTGTATCATATATATCTAAAGGACACAGTGTATCATATATATCATAAAGGACACAGTGTATCATATCTGTCATAAAGGACACAGTGTATCATATCTATCATAAAGGACACAGTGTATCATATCTATCATAAAGGTCACAGTGTATCATATCTGTCATAAAGGACACAGTGTATCATATCTATCATAAAGGACACAGTGTATCATATCTATCATAAAGGACACAGTGTATCATATCTGTCATAAAGGACACAGTGTATCATATCTGTCATAAAGGACACAGTGTATCATATCTGTCATAAAGGACACAGTGTATCATATCTGTCATAAAGGACACAGTGTATCATATCTGTCATAAAGGACACAGTGTATCATATATATCATAAAGGACACAGTGTATCATATCTGTCATAAAGGACACAGTGGTGCGAATCATAATATTCTGTCACCAGTAACACAGCTGAGGGCAGAATCATAAACCAAGAGGTTTAAAAGGTCTAAGAGTTAAATCCGCAGCATGCCGATAAAGAAAACAGCTTCAACAATCCTCTCTAGTCTCTACTGATCACGGGAACGCTGGATCTATTTCTGGACAGGAAGCCAATGTTCTGTCACAGCTGGAAGACGTGCTTTTGTTGTTTAGTTCTGGAGGTGGTTAACTCTTCGCCCGTCTGCATGGGGTGGTTTGTCTTTGTCTCTAAAGCTTCTCAGCTCAGAATCCCAGCAGAGCACCACAGGGCCGGTAAAGTCGTCCAAACTGTCCAACAATGTGAACGATCCCTTTCAGCGGGTGGGACTCTGTAGAGATCGTTCAGCCATCAGATGATTTATCACCAGCGATAGTTATAATACTCACCATTGTGTCTGTACACAATACGGTTGGATGGGCCTCTCTGGCAGAGAGACAGGCATTTGTTTCTATATGAAGCCATAATTGGAGATTGTCCAAATGACATAATGACTTCATTATTGGAATGGACCTCTGAAGGGTACACAACACATGCTCGGCTC